>NW_023493657.1:2168473-2175973 GCF_013265735.2 Oncorhynchus mykiss
GAAAGTGCATAAATAGACGAGCATTTACATTCAATTAAAAACGTTTTTGTATAAAAACATTTTAATAGGAAATCGTGTTTCAAGTTTTGGGAAAAAAAGTGAATGTCACAGGATGCATAGGTTCCTGTGGATGCGAATTTTTTTTTTACATTATGTAATTGTTGCCCATCACGAGAGAGGGTATGAGACGAAATTTGGGACCTCTAGCCCTTCGGGAAGTATTTTTAATCATTTTTGAAAATTACAGAAATTGGTCGAAAAAATGACAGAGTCCCACTTTTCACAGCCGTGCACCTGGTGATTGAAAACGTGCATCTGGTAACCCAAAAATGCGGTTCTCAATGCGCTTGCCGGTGTTACAGATATACATGTCCGATAATGATGCACCCTACTACGGACCTTTTTCAATGGGGGTCGGCCTGAATTATTTATGGAAGGTATGATTACTTTTTTTTTCTCCGTGCAACTGGTGATTGAAAACGTGCACCTGGTCACCCAAAACACGGTTCTCTATGCGGTTAGCGGTGTTCCCGAGATTCATGTCCGATAATGATGCACCCTACTACGGACCTTTTCAATGGGGGCCGGTCCGAATTATTTATGGAAGGTATGATTTTTTTTTTCTCTCTCCGTGCAACTGGTGATTGAAAACGTGCATCTGGTAACCCAAAACACGGTTCTCTATGCGGTTAGCGGTGTTCCCGAGATTCATGTCCGATAATGATGCACCCTACTACGGACCTTTTCAATGGGGGCCGGTCCGAATTATTTATGGAAGGTATGATTTTTTTTTTTTTTCAACACTTTTCCCCTCTTTTTCTCTCTCTGCGGGGCCGGCCCTGGGTGCTTTATGGACGGTTTAAAACATGACTATGGATGCAAATGCTCATTTTCCTCCGTGCACCTGGTGATTGAAAACGTGCATCTGGTAACCCAAAAATTATAAAAGGGTTTTAAATACTTTTACCCGTCATTCTATTGATATAGCCCGCTAGGGGAGTGCCCCACTACGGCCCTCTCTCTGTCAGGGCCGTCCTTGGGTGCTTTTTACACACTTTAAGAAATCACGATGGATGCAGATTGCTATTAATCCTCCGTGCAACTGGTGATTGAAAACGTGCATCTGGTAACCCAAAATTTCAAATATGGTTCAAAATGAATTTAAAGGCACCCCTCTCATTGTTGCCCGCTATGGGAGCACCCCACTAAGGCCCTGTCTCGGTCGGGCCCGTCCTGAGTGCTTTATAGACACTTTAAGAAATCGCGATGGATGCAGATTGCTATTAATCCTCCGTGCAACTGGTGATTGAAAATGTGCAACTGGTGATTGAAAACGTGCACCTGGTCACCCAAAACACGGTTCTCTATGCGGTTAGCGGTGTTCCATCTATTCATGTCCGCTTATGGCGCACCCTACTACGGACCTTAGCAATGGGGGCCGGCCCGAATTATTTATGGAAGGTCTGATGATGATTTTTTTTTTTTTTTTCACCATCTCTTTCTCTCTCTGCCGGGGCCGGCCAAGAGTGCTTTATGGACGGTTTAAAACATGACTATGGATGCAAATGCTCATTTTCCTCCGTGCACCTGGTGATTGAAAACGTGCATCTGGTAACCCAAAAATTATAAAAGGGTTTTAAATACTTTTACCCGTCATTCTATTGATATAGCCCGCTAGGGGAGTGCCCCACTACGGCCCTCTCTCTGTCAGGGCCGTCCTTGGGTGCTTTTTACACACTTTAAGAAATCACGATGGATGCAGATTGCTATTAATCCTCCGTGCAACTGGTGATTGAAAACGTGCATCTGGTAACCCAAAATTTCAAATATGGTTCAAAATGAATTTAAAGGCACCCCTCTCATTGTTGCCCGCTATGGGAGCACCCCACTAAGGCCCTGTCTCGGTCGGGCCCGTCCTGAGTGCTTTATAGACACTTTAAGAAATCGCGATGGATGCAGATTGCTATTAATCCTCCGTGCAACTGGTGATTGAAAATGTGCAACTGGTGATTGAAAACGTGCACCTGGTCACCCAAAACACGGTTCTCTATGCGGTTAGCGGTGTTCCATCTATTCATGTCCGCTTATGGCGCACCCTACTACGGACCTTTAGCAATGGGGGCCGGCCCGAATTATTTATGGAAGGTCTGATGATGATTTTTTTTTTTTTTTCACCATCTCTTTCTCTCTCTGCCGGGGCCGGCCAAGAGTGCTTTATGGACGGTTTAAAACATGACTATGGATGCAAATGCTCATTTTCCTCCGTGCACCTGGTGATTGAAAACGTGCATCTGGTAACCCAAAAATTATAAAAGGGTTTTAAATACTTTTACCCGTCATTCTATTGATATAGCCCGCTAGGGGAGTGCCCCACTACGGCCCTCTCTCTGTCAGGGCCGTCCTTGGGTGCTTTTTACACACTTTAAGAAATCACGATGGATGCAGATTGCTATTAATCCTCCGTGCAACTGGTGATTGAAAACGTGCATCTGGTAACCCAAAATTTCAAATATGGTTCAAAATGAATTTAAAGGCACCCCTCTCATTGTTGCCCGCTATGGGAGCACCCCACTAAGGCCCTGTCTCGGTCGGGCCCGTCCTGAGTGCTTTATAGACACTTTAAGAAATCGCGATGGATGCAGATTGCTATTAATCCTCCGTGCAACTGGTGATTGAAAATGTGCAACTGGTGATTGAAAACGTGCACCTGGTCACCCAAAACACGGTTCTCTATGCGGTTAGCGGTGTTCCATCTATTCATGTCCGCTTATGGCGCACCCTACTACGGACCTTTAGCAATGGGGGCCGGCCCGAATTATTTATGGAAGGTCTGATGATGATTTTTTTTTTTTTTCACCATCTCTTTCTCTCTCTGCCGGGGCCGGCCAAGAGTGCTTTATGGACGGTTTAAAACATGACTATGGATGCAAATGCTCATTTTCCTCCGTGCACCTGGTGATTGAAAACGTGCATCTGGTAACCCAAAAATTATAAAAGGGTTTTAAATACTTTTACCCGTCATTCTATTGATATAGCCCGCTAGGGGAGTGCCCCACTACGGCCCTCTCTCTGTCAGGGCCGTCCTTGGGTGCTTTTTACACACTTTAAGAAATCACGATGGATGCAGATTGCTATTAATCCTCCGTGCAACTGGTGATTGAAAACGTGCATCTGGTAACCCAAAATTTCAAATATGGTTCAAAATGAATTTAAAGGCACCCCTCTCATTGTTGCCCGCTATGGGAGCACCCCACTAAGGCCCTGTCTCGGTCGGGCCCGTCCTGAGTGCTTTATAGACACTTTAAGAAATCGCGATGGATGCAGATTGCTATTAATCCTCCGTGCAACTGGTGATTGAAAATGTGCAACTGGTGATTGAAAACGTGCACCTGGTCACCCAAAACACGGTTCTCTATGCGGTTAGCGGTGTTCCATCTATTCATGTCCGCTTATGGCGCACCCTACTACGGACCTTTAGCAATGGGGGCCGGCCCGAATTATTTATGGAAGGTCTGATGATGATTTTTTTTTTTTTTTCACCATCTCTTTCTCTCTCTGCCGGGGCCGGCCAAGAGTGCTTTATGGACGGTTTAAAACATGACTATGGATGCAAATGCTCATTTTCCTCCGTGCACCTGGTGATTGAAAACGTGCATCTGGTAACCCAAAAATTATAAAAGGGTTTTAAATACTTTTACCCGTCATTCTATTGATATAGCCCGCTAGGGGAGTGCCCCACTACGGCCCTCTCTCTGTCAGGGCCGTCCTTGGGTGCTTTTTACACACTTTAAGAAATCACGATGGATGCAGATTGCTATTAATCCTCCGTGCAACTGGTGATTGAAAACGTGCATCTGGTAACCCAAAATTTCAAATATGGTTCAAAATGAATTTAAAGGCACCCCTCTCATTGTTGCCCGCTATGGGAGCACCCCACTAAGGCCCTGTCTCGGTCGGGCCCGTCCTGAGTGCTTTATAGACACTTTAAGAAATCGCGATGGATGCAGATTGCTATTAATCCTCCGTGCAACTGGTGATTGAAAATGTGCAACTGGTGATTGAAAACGTGCACCTGGTCACCCAAAACACGGTTCTCTATGCGGTTAGCGGTGTTCCATCTATTCATGTCCGCTTATGGCGCACCCTACTACGGACCTTTAGCAATGGGGGCCGGCCCGAATTATTTATGGAAGGTCTGATGATGATTTTTTTTTTTTTTTCACCATCTCTTTCTCTCTCTGCCGGGGCCGGCCAAGAGTGCTTTATGGACGGTTTAAAACATGACTATGGATGCAAATGCTCATTTTCCTCCGTGCACCTGGTGATTGAAAACGTGCATCTGGTAACCCAAAAATTATAAAAGGGTTTTAAATACTTTTACCCGTCATTCTATTGATATAGCCCGCTAGGGGAGTGCCCCACTACGGCCCTCTCTCTGTCAGGGCCGTCCTTGGGTGCTTTTTACACACTTTAAGAAATCACGATGGATGCAGATTGCTATTAATCCTCCGTGCAACTGGTGATTGAAAACGTGCATCTGGTAACCCAAAATTTCAAATATGGTTCAAAATGAATTTAAAGGCACCCCTCTCATTGTTGCCCGCTATGGGAGCACCCCACTAAGGCCCTGTCTCGGTCGGGCCCGTCCTGAGTGCTTTATAGACACTTTAAGAAATCGCGATGGATGCAGATTGCTATTAATCCTCCGTGCAACTGGTGATTGAAAATGTGCAACTGGTGATTGAAAACGTGCACCTGGTCACCCAAAACACGGTTCTCTATGCGGTTAGCGGTGTTCCATCTATTCATGTCCGCTTATGGCGCACCCTACTACGGACCTTTAGCAATGGGGGCCGGCCCGAATTATTTATGGAAGGTCTGATGATGATTTTTTTTTTTTTTTCACCATCTCTTTCTCTCTCTGCCGGGGCCGGCCAAGAGTGCTTTATGGACGGTTTAAAACATGACTATGGATGCAAATGCTCATTTTCCTCCGTGCACCTGGTGATTGAAAACGTGCATCTGGTAACCCAAAAATTATAAAAGGGTTTTAAATACTTTTACCCGTCATTCTATTGATATAGCCCGCTAGGGGAGTGCCCCACTACGGCCCTCTCTCTGTCAGGGCCGTCCTTGGGTGCTTTTTACACACTTTAAGAAATCACGATGGATGCAGATTGCTATTAATCCTCCGTGCAACTGGTGATTGAAAACGTGCATCTGGTAACCCAAAATTTCAAATATGGTTCAAAATGAATTTAAAGGCACCCCTCTCATTGTTGCCCGCTATGGGAGCACCCCACTAAGGCCCTGTCTCGGTCGGGCCCGTCCTGAGTGCTTTATAGACACTTTAAGAAATCGCGATGGATGCAGATTGCTATTAATCCTCCGTGCAACTGGTGATTGAAAATGTGCAACTGGTGATTGAAAACGTGCACCTGGTCACCCAAAACACGGTTCTCTATGCGGTTAGCGGTGTTCCATCTATTCATGTCCGCTTATGGCGCACCCTACTACGGACCTTTAGCAATGGGGGCCGGCCCGAATTATTTATGGAAGGTCTGATGATGATTTTTTTTTTTTTTTTCACCATCTCTTTCTCTCTCTGCCGGGGCCGGCCAAGAGTGCTTTATGGACGGTTTAAAACATGACTATGGATGCAAATGCTCATTTTCCTCCGTGCACCTGGTGATTGAAAACGTGCATCTGGTAACCCAAAAATTATAAAAGGGTTTTAAATACTTTTACCCGTCATTCTATTGATATAGCCCGCTAGGGGAGTGCCCCACTACGGCCCTCTCTCTGTCAGGGCCGTCCTTGGGTGCTTTTTACACACTTTAAGAAATCACGATGGATGCAGATTGCTATTAATCCTCCGTGCAACTGGTGATTGAAAACGTGCATCTGGTAACCCAAAATTTCAAATATGGTTCAAAATGAATTTAAAGGCACCCCTCTCATTGTTGCCCGCTATGGGAGCACCCCACTAAGGCCCTGTCTCGGTCGGGCCCGTCCTGAGTGCTTTATAGACACTTTAAGAAATCGCGATGGATGCAGATTGCTATTAATCCTCCGTGCAACTGGTGATTGAAAATGTGCAACTGGTGATTGAAAACGTGCACCTGGTCACCCAAAACACGGTTCTCTATGCGGTTAGCGGTGTTCCATCTATTCATGTCCGCTTATGGCGCACCCTACTACGGACCTTTAGCAATGGGGGCCGGCCCGAATTATTTATGGAAGGTCTGATGATGATTTTTTTTTTTTTTTCACCATCTCTTTCTCTCTCTGCCGGGGCCGGCCAAGAGTGCTTTATGGACGGTTTAAAACATGACTATGGATGCAAATGCTCATTTTCCTCCGTGCACCTGGTGATTGAAAACGTGCATCTGGTAACCCAAAAATTATAAAAGGGTTTTAAATACTTTTACCCGTCATTCTATTGATATAGCCCGCTAGGGGAGTGCCCCACTACGGCCCTCTCTCTGTCAGGGCCGTCCTTGGGTGCTTTTTACACACTTTAAGAAATCACGATGGATGCAGATTGCTATTAATCCTCCGTGCAACTGGTGATTGAAAACGTGCATCTGGTAACCCAAAAATTATAAAACGGTTTTAAATACTTTTACCGGTCATTCTATTGATATAGCCCGCTATGGGAGCACCCCACTAAGGCCCTGTCTCGGTCGGGGCCGTCCTTCAGTGCTTTATATACAGTTTCATATATTACGATGGATGCAGATTGTGATTGTTTTCCAAAAGACCCGTGTGCATCTGGTAACCCAAAAATTATAAAACTGTTTTAAATCATTTTACCGGTCATTCTATTGATATAGCCCGCTAGGGGAGTACCCTACTACGGCCCTCTCTCGGTCAGGCCCGTCCTTAGGTGCTTTATATACAGTTTAAGATATTACGATGGATGCAGATTGTGATTGTTTTCCAAAAGACCCGTGTGCATCTGGTAACCCAAAAATTAAAATATGGTTCAAAACCCGGGTAACACCACTCTATTTACGGACATGACAGTAGAGCTTACCCCCTGGAGCTATTGACCTCCAGGCTTGTAGGCCCTTACTCACCACCCGGGTATCACCCCTCTATTTCGGGGATGATACCAGCAGGGGACCCCCCCCACCTCCACAACCTCGCATACCAGGTGAACCAGGGCACCCACACTTAAGCACCCCTCCTCGGACATTAAAGCAGATAACCGCGCTGTTATGAACCGCGTGCACCTGGTCACCCAAATGGAACTTGTGCACCTGGTCACCCAAAAGGACCGGCGTGCACCTGGTCACCCAAAGGCCGGCGTGCACCTGGTCACCCAAAAGGACCATGTGCACCTGGTCACCCAAAGGCCGGCGTGCACCTGGTCACCCAAAAGGACCGTGTGCACCTGGTCACCCAAAGGCCGGCGTGCACCTGGTCACCCAAAGGACCATGTGCACCTGGTCACCCAAAAGGACCATGTGCACCTGGTCACCCAAAGGCCGGCGT
>NW_023493657.1:2188473-2195973 GCF_013265735.2 Oncorhynchus mykiss
CAGGGCCGTCCTTGGGTGCTTTTTACACACTTTAAGAAATCACGATGGATGCAGATTGCTATTAATCCTCCGTGCAACTGGTGATTGAAAACGTGCATCTGGTAACCCAAAATTTCAAATATGGTTCAAAATGAATTTAAAGGCACCCCTCTCATTGTTGCCCGCTATGGGAGCACCCCACTAAGGCCCTGTCTCGGTCGGGCCCGTCCTGAGTGCTTTATAGACACTTTAAGAAATCGCGATGGATGCAGATTGCTATTAATCCTCCGTGCAACTGGTGATTGAAAATGTGCAACTGGTGATTGAAAACGTGCACCTGGTCACCCAAAACACGGTTCTCTATGCGGTTAGCGGTGTTCCATCTATTCATGTCCGCTTATGGCGCACCCTACTACGGACCTTTAGCAATGGGGGCCGGCCCGAATTATTTATGGAAGGTCTGATGATGATTTTTTTTTTTTTTTCACCATCTCTTTCTCTCTCTGCCGGGGCCGGCCAAGAGTGCTTTATGGACGGTTTAAAACATGACTATGGATGCAAATGCTCATTTTCCTCCGTGCACCTGGTGATTGAAAACGTGCATCTGGTAACCCAAAAATTATAAAAGGGTTTTAAATACTTTTACCCGTCATTCTATTGATATAGCCCGCTAGGGGAGTGCCCCACTACGGCCCTCTCTCTGTCAGGGCCGTCCTTGGGTGCTTTTTACACACTTTAAGAAATCACGATGGATGCAGATTGCTATTAATCCTCCGTGCAACTGGTGATTGAAAACGTGCATCTGGTAACCCAAAATTTCAAATATGGTTCAAAATGAATTTAAAGGCACCCCTCTCATTGTTGCCCGCTATGGGAGCACCCCACTAAGGCCCTGTCTCGGTCGGGCCCGTCCTGAGTGCTTTATAGACACTTTAAGAAATCGCGATGGATGCAGATTGCTATTAATCCTCCGTGCAACTGGTGATTGAAAATGTGCAACTGGTGATTGAAAACGTGCACCTGGTCACCCAAAACACGGTTCTCTATGCGGTTAGCGGTGTTCCATCTATTCATGTCCGCTTATGGCGCACCCTACTACGGACCTTTAGCAATGGGGGCCGGCCCGAATTATTTATGGAAGGTCTGATGATGATTTTTTTTTTTTTTTCACCATCTCTTTCTCTCTCTGCCGGGGCCGGCCAAGAGTGCTTTATGGACGGTTTAAAACATGACTATGGATGCAAATGCTCATTTTCCTCCGTGCACCTGGTGATTGAAAACGTGCATCTGGTAACCCAAAAATTATAAAAGGGTTTTAAATACTTTTACCCGTCATTCTATTGATATAGCCCGCTAGGGGAGTGCCCCACTACGGCCCTCTCTCTGTCAGGGCCGTCCTTGGGTGCTTTTTACACACTTTAAGAAATCACGATGGATGCAGATTGCTATTAATCCTCCGTGCAACTGGTGATTGAAAACGTGCATCTGGTAACCCAAAATTTCAAATATGGTTCAAAATGAATTTAAAGGCACCCCTCTCATTGTTGCCCGCTATGGGAGCACCCCACTAAGGCCCTGTCTCGGTCGGGCCCGTCCTGAGTGCTTTATAGACACTTTAAGAAATCGCGATGGATGCAGATTGCTATTAATCCTCCGTGCAACTGGTGATTGAAAATGTGCAACTGGTGATTGAAAACGTGCACCTGGTCACCCAAAACACGGTTCTCTATGCGGTTAGCGGTGTTCCATCTATTCATGTCCGCTTATGGCGCACCCTACTACGGACCTTTAGCAATGGGGGCCGGCCCGAATTATTTATGGAAGGTCTGATGATGATTTTTTTTTTTTTTTCACCATCTCTTTCTCTCTCTGCCGGGGCCGGCCAAGAGTGCTTTATGGACGGTTTAAAACATGACTATGGATGCAAATGCTCATTTTCCTCCGTGCACCTGGTGATTGAAAACGTGCATCTGGTAACCCAAAAATTATAAAAGGGTTTTAAATACTTTTACCCGTCATTCTATTGATATAGCCCGCTAGGGGAGTGCCCCACTACGGCCCTCTCTCTGTCAGGGCCGTCCTTGGGTGCTTTTTACACACTTTAAGAAATCACGATGGATGCAGATTGCTATTAATCCTCCGTGCAACTGGTGATTGAAAACGTGCATCTGGTAACCCAAAATTTCAAATATGGTTCAAAATGAATTTAAAGGCACCCCTCTCATTGTTGCCCGCTATGGGAGCACCCCACTAAGGCCCTGTCTCGGTCGGGCCCGTCCTGAGTGCTTTATAGACACTTTAAGAAATCGCGATGGATGCAGATTGCTATTAATCCTCCGTGCAACTGGTGATTGAAAATGTGCAACTGGTGATTGAAAACGTGCACCTGGTCACCCAAAACACGGTTCTCTATGCGGTTAGCGGTGTTCCATCTATTCATGTCCGCTTATGGCGCACCCTACTACGGACCTTTAGCAATGGGGGCCGGCCCGAATTATTTATGGAAGGTCTGATGATGATTTTTTTTTTTTTTTCACCATCTCTTTCTCTCTCTGCCGGGGCCGGCCAAGAGTGCTTTATGGACGGTTTAAAACATGACTATGGATGCAAATGCTCATTTTCCTCCGTGCACCTGGTGATTGAAAACGTGCATCTGGTAACCCAAAAATTATAAAAGGGTTTTAAATACTTTTACCCGTCATTCTATTGATATAGCCCGCTAGGGGAGTGCCCCACTACGGCCCTCTCTCTGTCAGGGCCGTCCTTGGGTGCTTTTTACACACTTTAAGAAATCACGATGGATGCAGATTGCTATTAATCCTCCGTGCAACTGGTGATTGAAAACGTGCATCTGGTAACCCAAAATTTCAAATATGGTTCAAAATGAATTTAAAGGCACCCCTCTCATTGTTGCCCGCTATGGGAGCACCCCACTAAGGCCCTGTCTCGGTCGGGCCCGTCCTGAGTGCTTTATAGACACTTTAAGAAATCGCGATGGATGCAGATTGCTATTAATCCTCCGTGCAACTGGTGATTGAAAATGTGCAACTGGTGATTGAAAACGTGCACCTGGTCACCCAAAACACGGTTCTCTATGCGGTTAGCGGTGTTCCATCTATTCATGTCCGCTTATGGCGCACCCTACTACGGACCTTTAGCAATGGGGGCCGGCCCGAATTATTTATGGAAGGTCTGATGATGATTTTTTTTTTTTTTTCACCATCTCTTTCTCTCTCTGCCGGGGCCGGCCAAGAGTGCTTTATGGACGGTTTAAAACATGACTATGGATGCAAATGCTCATTTTCCTCCGTGCACCTGGTGATTGAAAACGTGCATCTGGTAACCCAAAAATTATAAAAGGGTTTTAAATACTTTTACCCGTCATTCTATTGATATAGCCCGCTAGGGGAGTGCCCCACTACGGCCCTCTCTCTGTCAGGGCCGTCCTTGGGTGCTTTTTACACACTTTAAGAAATCACGATGGATGCAGATTGCTATTAATCCTCCGTGCAACTGGTGATTGAAAACGTGCATCTGGTAACCCAAAATTTCAAATATGGTTCAAAATGAATTTAAAGGCACCCCTCTCATTGTTGCCCGCTATGGGAGCACCCCACTAAGGCCCTGTCTCGGTCGGGCCCGTCCTGAGTGCTTTATAGACACTTTAAGAAATCGCGATGGATGCAGATTGCTATTAATCCTCCGTGCAACTGGTGATTGAAAATGTGCAACTGGTGATTGAAAACGTGCACCTGGTCACCCAAAACACGGTTCTCTATGCGGTTAGCGGTGTTCCATCTATTCATGTCCGCTTATGGCGCACCCTACTACGGACCTTTAGCAATGGGGGCCGGCCCGAATTATTTATGGAAGGTCTGATGATGATTTTTTTTTTTTTTTCACCATCTCTTTCTCTCTCTGCCGGGGCCGGCCAAGAGTGCTTTATGGACGGTTTAAAACATGACTATGGATGCAAATGCTCATTTTCCTCCGTGCACCTGGTGATTGAAAACGTGCATCTGGTAACCCAAAAATTATAAAAGGGTTTTAAATACTTTTACCCGTCATTCTATTGATATAGCCCGCTAGGGGAGTGCCCCACTACGGCCCTCTCTCTGTCAGGGCCGTCCTTGGGTGCTTTTTACACACTTTAAGAAATCACGATGGATGCAGATTGCTATTAATCCTCCGTGCAACTGGTGATTGAAAACGTGCATCTGGTAACCCAAAATTTCAAATATGGTTCAAAATGAATTTAAAGGCACCCCTCTCATTGTTGCCCGCTATGGGAGCACCCCACTAAGGCCCTGTCTCGGTCGGGCCCGTCCTGAGTGCTTTATAGACACTTTAAGAAATCGCGATGGATGCAGATTGCTATTAATCCTCCGTGCAACTGGTGATTGAAAATGTGCAACTGGTGATTGAAAACGTGCACCTGGTCACCCAAAACACGGTTCTCTATGCGGTTAGCGGTGTTCCATCTATTCATGTCCGCTTATGGCGCACCCTACTACGGACCTTTAGCAATGGGGGCCGGCCCGAATTATTTATGGAAGGTCTGATGATGATTTTTTTTTTTTTTCACCATCTCTTTCTCTCTCTGCCGGGGCCGGCCAAGAGTGCTTTATGGACGGTTTAAAACATGACTATGGATGCAAATGCTCATTTTCCTCCGTGCACCTGGTGATTGAAAACGTGCATCTGGTAACCCAAAAATTATAAAAGGGTTTTAAATACTTTTACCCGTCATTCTATTGATATAGCCCGCTAGGGGAGTGCCCCACTACGGCCCTCTCTCTGTCAGGGCCGTCCTTGGGTGCTTTTTACACACTTTAAGAAATCACGATGGATGCAGATTGCTATTAATCCTCCGTGCAACTGGTGATTGAAAACGTGCATCTGGTAACCCAAAAATTATAAAACGGTTTTAAATACTTTTACCGGTCATTCTATTGATATAGCCCGCTATGGGAGCACCCCACTAAGGCCCTGTCTCGGTCGGGGCCGTCCTTCAGTGCTTTATATACAGTTTCATATATTACGATGGATGCAGATTGTGATTGTTTTCCAAAAGACCCGTGTGCATCTGGTAACCCAAAAATTATAAAACTGTTTTAAATCATTTTACCGGTCATTCTATTGATATAGCCCGCTAGGGGAGTACCCTACTACGGCCCTCTCTCGGTCAGGCCCGTCCTTAGGTGCTTTATATACAGTTTAAGATATTACGATGGATGCAGATTGTGATTGTTTTCCAAAAGACCCGTGTGCATCTGGTAACCCAAAAATTAAAATATGGTTCAAAACCCGGGTAACACCACTCTATTTACGGACATGACAGTAGAGCTTACCCCCTGGAGCTATTGACCTCCAGGCTTGTAGGCCCTTACTCACCACCCGGGTATCACCCCTCTATTTCGGGGATGATACCAGCAGGGGACCCCCCCCACCTCCACAACCTCGCATACCAGGTGAACCAGGGCACCCACACTTAAGCACCCCTCCTCGGACATTAAAGCAGATAACCGCGCTGTTATGAACCGCGTGCACCTGGTCACCCAAATGGAACTTGTGCACCTGGTCACCCAAAAGGACCGGCGTGCACCTGGTCACCCAAAGGCCGGCGTGCACCTGGTCACCCAAAAGGACCATGTGCACCTGGTCACCCAAAGGCCGGCGTGCACCTGGTCACCCAAAAGGACCGTGTGCACCTGGTCACCCAAAGGCCGGCGTGCACCTGGTCACCCAAAGGACCATGTGCACCTGGTCACCCAAAAGGACCATGTGCACCTGGTCACCCAAAGGCCGGCGTGCACCTGGTCACCCAAAAGGACCATGTGCACCTGGTCACCCAAAGGCCGGCGTGCACCTGGTCACCCAAAGGACCATGTGCACCTGGTCACCCAAAAGGACCATGTGCACCTGGTCACCCAAAGGCCGGCGTGCACCTGGTCACCCAAAGGACCATGTGCACCTGGTCACCCAAAGGCCGGCGTGCACCTGGTCACCCAAAGGACCATGTGCACCTGGTCACCCAAAGGCCGGCGTGCACCTGGTCACCCAAAGGACCATGTGCACCTGGTCACCCAAAAGGACCATGTGCACCTGGTCACCCAAAGGCCGGCGTGCACCTGGTCACCCAAAGGACCATGTGCACCTGGTCACCCAAAGGCCGGCGTGCACCTGGTCACCCAAAGGACCATGTGCACCTGGTCACCCAAAGGCCGGCGTGCACCTGGTCACCCAAAGGACCATGTGCACCTGGTCACCCAAAAGGACCATGTGCACCTGGTCACCCAAAGGCCGGCGTGCACCTGGTCACCCAAAGGACCATGTGCACCTGGTCACCCAAAAGAACCGTGTGCACCTGGTCACCCAAAGGCCGGCGTGCACCTGGTCACCCAAAGGACCATGTGCACCTGGTCACCCAAAAGGACCATGTGCACCTGGTCACCCAAAGGCCGGCGTGCACCTGGTCACCCAAAGGACCATGTGCACCTGGTCACCCAAAAGAACCGTGTGCACCTGGTCACCCAAAGGCCGGCGTGCACCTGGTCACCCAAAGGACCATGTGCACCTGGTCACCCAAAAGGACCATGTGCACCTGGTCACCCAAAGGCCGGCGTGCACCTGGTCACCCAAAGGACCATGTGCACCTGGTCACCCAAAAGAACCGTGTGCACCTGGTCACCCAAAGGCCGGCGTGCACCTGGTCACCCAAAGGACCATGTGCACCTGGTCACCCAAAAGAACCGTGTGCACCTGGTCACCCAAAGGCCGGCGTGCACCTGGTCACCCAAAGGACCATGTGCACCTGGTCACCCAAAAGCCGGCGTGCACCTGGTCACCCAAATGGAACTTGTGCACCTGGTCACCCAAAAGCCGGCGTGCACCTGGTCACCCAAATGGAACTTGTGCACCTGGTCACCCAAAAGCCGGCGTGCACCTGGTCACCCAAATGGAACTTGTGCACCTGGTCACCCAAAAGACCGGCGTGCACCTGGTCACCCAAAAGCCGGCGTGCACCTGGTCACCCAAATGGAACTTGTGCACCTGGTCACCCAAAAATTATAAAACTGTCCAAAATGCATTTACCGGTCATTTTATTTATATAGCCCGCTAGGGGAGTAGCCCACTACGGCCCTCTCTTGGTCGGGGCCGTGCTTAGTGCTTTATGGACACTTTAAGATATTACGATGGATGCAGATTGTGATTGTTTTGCAAAAGACCCGTGTGCATCTGGTAACCCAAAAATTATAAAACTGTTCAAAATGCATTTAAAGCTATACCTGACCTTCATGCCCGCCAGGGGAGTAGCCCACTACGGCCCTCTCTCAGTGGGGGCCCTATTTGAGTGCTTTATGGACGGTTTAAAATATCACGATGGATGCAGATTGCTATTAATCCTCCGTGCACCTGGTGATTGAAAACGTGCATCTGGTAACCCAAAAATTAAAATATGGACCGCGGGTGAATGGAGGGAGTAACTATGACTCTCTTAAGGTAGCCAACTGCTTGATG
>NW_023493657.1:2200973-2208473 GCF_013265735.2 Oncorhynchus mykiss
AAGAAAAATTCCACCATAGGAATGTTCCTAAGGTCCTCCCGATCTGAACAAGCCTAACCTTGACCGTGTGGCATTAACCCTTCACAGTAAAACAGTGTTTTTTGATCTCACAGATTACAGTGTCATCTCTCCCCATAGGAATACATTGCCTGCACCACAAAATTCAACCTGAGGCCTATGTGGGTTATGAATGCCGTATGAACCTGTCTTCGGTACCAGTCCATCAGGCCACTATGAGGTCTACCTGTGTTGATTCTAAGCTTCCTGGACCAACCGGAAGTGGTTCAAATCACCCTAAAAGTGTTTACCCATACATTGCATGCAGTTTGATAGACATAGTGCATTCAACCCTGTGTAGATCAGTCAATTCTTAACGTAAAGACTTAAAACTCGGGATTCTGTAAGTGGCCATGTCAATCAAGACATGTGGTGATTTATAGCTTCCTGTGCCAACCGGAAGTGCCATAATTGGTGTCTCAGGGGCTGTTTCGAAGGGTTAAAAAGTCAGATCTGTCCAAAACTTCATATATGTGATTAGGCAACCCCCATGAACTGTAAATCAGTCATTTTTCCCCAAAAAAATCAAAGGAAAAAAAAATTGCACTAAAACACAACTTGGATGGAGGGACGTATTGGGGTGCGTAGAGACAGACAGTGGCCGCAATAGTTAGCTTTGTTGGAGCTAAAAAAGAACGGTCGGACCTAGAGTTCCGAAACTTTAGAAACCTGTTCTAGACCTCCGGGCCATGGTGCGTGGCGAGTTACGTGGCTCTAGACG
This sequence comes from Oncorhynchus mykiss, assembly GCF_013265735.2. Lineage (NCBI taxonomy): Eukaryota > Metazoa > Chordata > Actinopteri > Salmoniformes > Salmonidae > Oncorhynchus > Oncorhynchus mykiss. The sequence continues at coordinate 2,201,752 of NW_023493657.1, forward strand.
GTTCTCGGACCGAGAAACAGCCTCGTACATTTGGAATAACTTCAATTCATTTTTGCATCACGAAAATGACGACGTTTAGAAAAGTCTCAGAGACGCAAGGCTAGGTGCGTTGAAACCGGCTCGGCCCATAGAGACGGACCCCAAAGTTTCTGTCCGATAGCTCGTTCAAGGACCCCGTAGCAAGGCATGGAAATAAGTGGATTTTCAGCACCAATTAGGGTTTTTCTCGGACACCAAATGACCTATCGAGCCGAAACTCGGGATTCGGGGTCGCCTCACATAGGACTTCACATAATGTCCGAACTGGACCCGCAGCTAGAACGTAACTATGTGTTTTACCTTTTTATTATGTTTTCAACTATAGGCGCTGTGAATTATGGGCCTGCTCTGACATATGTGATAGTTGGCTACTAAATGAGTAGGAAAAAGTGGGTTTGGTGTCAATTGATATCCATTTGGTGTCATAATGACATCTAATTGACTGATGGACACTGACTTGCTAGTTGACTTTTGTACATTTGCAATATGTTTAAACGGAGAGGGACCATCACCAAAATGGCATTCTGAAATCAACACAAAAAATGGCATCACCATAGTCTCCAGACTGTTCTGAGTTCAACGAGCTATCCCGCTTGACCGTAGCTCGCTCGGTCTAGGCGCAGCAACCATTAGAATAGAAGGCCCAAAATGAAGCCTGCACCACAATGTCATTTGCTTTTGAGTGACAGTGAGAGAACCGTTAGGGTGAGAAGAAAAATTCCACCACTTGAATGTTCCTAAGGTCCTCCCGATCTCAACAAGCCTAACCTTGACCGTGTGGCATTAACCCTTCACAGTAAAACAGTGTTTTTTGATCTCACAGATTACAGTGTCATCTCTCCCCATAGGAATACATTGCCTGCACCCCTAATTTCAACCTGAGGCCTATGTGGGTTATGAATGCCGTATGAAGCCTGTCTTCGGTACCAGTCCATCAGGCCACTATGAGGTCTACCTGTGTTGATTCTAAGCTTCCTGGACCAACCGGAAGTGGTTAAAATGCCCCTAAAAGTGTTTACCCATACAATGCATGCAGTTTGATAGACATAGTGCATTCAACCCTGTGTAGATCAGTCAATTCTTAACGTAAGGACTTAAAACTCAGGATTCTGTAACAGCATACCCCAATGAGGATATGTGTTGATTTATAACTTCCTGTGCCAACCGGAAGTGCCATAATTGGTGTCTCAGGGGCTGTTTCGAAGGGTTAAAAAAGTCTGATCTTTCCAAAACTTCATATGTGTGATTAGGCAACCCCCATGAACTGTAAATCAGTCATTTTTCCCAAAAAAAATCAAAGGAAAAAAAATTGCACTAAAACACAACTTGGATGGAGGGACGTATTGGGGTGCGTAGAGACAGACAGTGGCTCCAATAGTTAGCTTTGTTGGAGCTAAAAAAGAACCGTCGGACCTAGAGTTCCGAAACTTTAGAAACCTGTTCTAGACCTCCCGTAGATGGTGCGTGGTGAGTTACGTGGCTCTAGAAGGTTCTCGGACCGAGAAACAGCCTCGTACATTTGAAATAACTTCAATTCATTTTTGCATCACGAAAATGACGACATTTAGAAATGTCCCAGAGTCGCAAGACTAGGTGCATTGCGAACGTCTCGGCCCATATAGACAGACCCCAACGTTTCTGTCCGATATCTCATTCAAGGACCCCGTAGCAAGTCATGGAAAATAGTGGATTTTCAGCACCAATTAGGGTTTTTCTCGGACACCAAATGACCTATCGAGCCGAAACTTGGGATTCGGGGTCGCCTCAGCTAGGCCAACACATAACATAAGAAATGGACCCGCAGCTAGAACGTAACTACGTGTTTTATGGTTTTTTTATGGTTTGTACCGAAGGCGTTGTGAATTTTGGGCCAGCTCTGAAGTATGTAATAGTTGGCTACTAAACGAGTTGGAAAAAGTGGGTTTGGTGTCAGTTTGTATCAGTTTGGTGGTCAGAATGATATCTAATTGACTGATGGACTCTTGTCCACTTGACTCTTGTACATTTGCAATATGATTCTATAGTGAAAAAACATCACCAAAAGCGACATTCTGAAATCAACCCAAACGAGCGATTGAGATGACCCAGAATCACTGCAAAGCCATCCCGAGTTCATCGGGCCAGTCAATTTCACATTCCTGCAGGATTTTTATAGCATGACAAATTCGTGATGGTACCTGCCCATTAAAACATATTGCAAATGCACAGTGACTTTGAAAAAGTAAGAAACAAAAAAAAATACATCTAAAATTTTTTGAGCATGACAAATTCGTGATGGTACCTGCCCATTGAAACATATTCCAAATGCACAGTGACTTTGAAAAAGTAAGGAAACAAAAAAAAATACATCTAAAATTTTTTGAGCATGACAAATTCGTGATGGTACCTGCCCATTGAAACATATTGCAAATGCACAGTGACTTTGAAAAAGTAAGGAAACATAAACAAATTCGATAAACAAATTCGTGATGGTACCTGCCCATTGAAACATATTGCAAATGCACAGTGACTTTGAAAAAGTAAGGAAACATAAACAAAATTTCGATAAACAAATTCGTGATGGTACCTGCCCATTGAAACATATTGCAAATGCACAGTGACTTTGAAAAAGTAAGGAAACATAAACAAATTCGATAAACAAATTCGTGATGGTACCTGCCCATTGAAACATATTGCAAATGCACAGTGACTTTGAAAAAGTAAGGAAACATAAACAAATTCGATAAACAAATTCGTGATGGTACCTGCCCATTGAAACATATTGCAAATGCACAGTGACTTTGAAAAAGTAAGGAAACATAAACAAATTCGATAATCAAATTCGTGATGGTACCTGCCCATTAAAACATATTCCAAATGCACAGTGACTTTGAAAAAGTAAGGAAACAAAAAAAAATACATCTAAAAAATTTTGAGCATGACAAATTCGTGATGGTACCTGCCCATTGAAACATATTGCAAATGCACAGTGACTTTGAAAAAGTAAGGAAACATAAACAAATTCGATAAACAAATTCGTGATGGTACCTGCCCATTAAAACATATTCCAAATGCACAGTGACTTTGAAAAAGTAAGAAACAAAAAAAAATACATCTAAAATTTTTTGAGCATGACAAATTCGTGATGGTACCTGCCCATTGAAACATATTGCAAATGCACAGTGACTTTGAAAAAGTAAGGAAACATAAACAAATTCGATAAACAAATTCGTGATGGTACCTGCCCATTAAAACATATTCCAAATGCACAGTGACTTTGAAAAAGTAAGAAACAAAAAAAAATACATCTAAAAAATTTTGAGCATGACAAATTCGTGATGGTACCTGCCCATTGAAACATATTGCAAATGCACAGTGACTTTGAAAAAGTAAGGAAACATAAACAAATTCGATAAACAAATTCGTGATGGTACCTGCCCATTGAAACATATTGCAAATGCACAGTGACTTTGAAAAAGTAAGGAAACATAAACAAATTCGATAAACAAATTCGTGATGGTACCTGCCCATTAAAACATATTCCAAATGCACAGTGACTTTGAAAAAGTAAGGAAACAAAAAAAATACATCTAAAAAATTTTTGAGCATGACAAATTCGTGATGGTACCTGCCCATTGAAACATATTGCAAATGCACAGTGACTTTGAAAAAGTAAGGAAACATAAACAAATTCGATAAACAAATTCGTGATGGTACCTGCCCATTAAAACATATTCCAAATGCACAGTGACTTTGAAAAAGTAAGAAACAAAAAAAAATACATCTAAAATTTTTGAGCATGACAAATTCGTGATGGTACCTGCCCATTGAAACATATTGCAAATGCACAGTGACTTTGAAAAAGTAAGGAAACATAAACAAATTCGATAAACAAATTCGTGATGGTACCTGCCCATTGAAACATATTGCAAATGCACAGTGACTTTGAAAAAGTAAGGAAACATAAACAAATTCGATAAACAAATTCGTGATGGTACCTGCCCATTAAAACATATTCCAAATGCACAGTGACTTTGAAAAAGTAAGAAACAAAAAAAAATACATCTAAAATTTTTTGAGCATGACAAATTCGTGATGGTACCTGCCCATTGAAACATATTGCAAATGCACAGTGACTTTGAAAAAGTAAGGAAACATAAACAAATTCGATAAACAAATTCGTGATGGTACCTGCCCATTAAAACATATTCCAAATGCACAGTGACTTTGAAAAAGTAAGAAACAAAAAAAAATACATCTAAAAAATTTTGAGCATGACAAATTCGTGATGGTACCTGCCCATTGAAACATATTGCAAATGCACAGTGACTTTGAAAAAGTAAGGAAACATAAACAAATTCGATAAACAAATTCGTGATGGTACCTGCCCATTGAAACATATTGCAAATGCACAGTGACTTTGAAAAAGTAAGGAAACATAAACAAATTCGATAAACAAATTCGTGATGGTACCTGCCCATTAAAACATATTCCAAATGCACAGTGACTTTGAAAAAGTAAGAAACAAAAAAAATACATCTAAAAAATTTTGAGCATGACAAATTCGTGATGGTACCTGCCCATTGAAACATATTGCAAATGCACAGTGACTTTGAAAAAGTAAGGAAACATAAACAAATTCGATAAACAAATTCGTGATGGTACCTGCCCATTGAAACATATTGCAAATGCACAGTGACTTTGAAAAAGTAAGGAAACATAAACAAATTCGATAAACAAATTCGTGATGGTACCTGCCCATTAAAACATATTCCAAATGCACAGTGACTTTGAAAAAGTAAGAAACAAAAAAAAATACATCTAAAAATTTTTGAGCATGACAAATTCGTGATGGTACCTGCCCATTGAAACATATTGCAAATGCACAGTGACTTTGAAAAAGTAAGGAAACATAAACAAATTCGATAAACAAATTCGTGATGGTACCTGCCCATTAAAACATATTCCAAATGCACAGTGACTTTGAAAAAGTAAGAAACAAAAAAAAATACATCTAAAAAATTTTGAGCATGACAAATTCGTGATGGTACCTGCCCATTGAAACATATTGCAAATGCACAGTGACTTTGAAAAAGTAAGGAAACATAAACAAATTCGATAAACAAATTCGTGATGGTACCTGCCCATTGAAACATATTGCAAATGCACAGTGACTTTGAAAAAGTAAGGAAACATAAACAAATTCGATAAACAAATTCGTGATGGTACCTGCCCATTAAAACATATTCCAAATGCACAGTGACTTTGAAAAAGTAAGAAACAAAAAAAAATACATCTAAAAAATTTTGAGCATGACAAATTCGTGATGGTACCTGCCCATTGAAACATATTGCAAATGCACAGTGACTTTGAAAAAGTAAGGAAACATAAACAAATTCGATAAACAAATTCGTGATGGTACCTGCCCATTGAAACATATTGCAAATGCACAGTGACTTTGAAAAAGTAAGGAAACATAAACAAATTCGATAAACAAATTCGTGATGGTACCTGCCCATTAAAACATATTCCAAATGCACAGTGACTTTGAAAAAGTAAGGAAACAAAAAAAAATACATCTAAAAAATTTTGAGCATGACAAATTCGTGATGGTACCTGCCCATTGAAACATATTGCAAATGCACAGTGACTTTGAAAAAGTAAGGAAACATAAACAAATTCGATAAACAAATTCGTGATGGTACCTGCCCATTAAAACATATTCCAAATGCACAGTGACTTTGAAAAAGTAAGAAACAAAAAAAATACATCTAAAATTTTTGAGCATGACAAATTCGTGATGGTACCTGCCCATTGAAACATATTGCAAATGCACAGTGACTTTGAAAAAGTAAGGAAACATAAACAAATTCGATAAACAAATTCGTGATGGTACCTGCCCATTGAAACATATTGCAAATGCACAGTGACTTTGAAAAAGTAAGGAAACATAAACAAATTCGATAAACAAATTCGTGATGGTACCTGCCCATTAAAACATATTCCAAATGCACAGTGACTTTGAAAAAGTAAGGAAACAAAAAAAAATACATCTAAAAAATTTTGAGCATGACAAATTCGTGATGGTACCTGCCCATTGAAACATATTGCAAATGCACAGTGACTTTGAAAAAGTAAGGAAACATAAACAAATTCGATAAACAAATTCGTGATGGTACCTGCCCATTAAAACATATTCCAAATGCACAGTGACTTTGAAAAAGTAAGAAACAAAAAAAAATACATCTAAAAATTTTTGAGCATGACAAATTCGTGATGGTACCTGCCCATTGAAACATATTGCAAATGCACAGTGACTTTGAAAAAGTAAGGAAACATAAACAAATTCGATAAACAAATTCGTGATGGTACCTGCCCATTAAAACATATTCCAAATGCACAGTGACTTTGAAAAAGTAAGAAACAAAAAAAAATACATCTAAAATTTTTTGAGCATGACAAATTCGTGATGGTACCTGCCCATTGAAACATATTGCAAATGCACAGTGACTTTGAAAAAGTAAGGAAACATAAACAAATTCGATAAACAAATTCGTGATGGTACCTGCCCATTAAAACATATTCCAAATGCACAGTGACTTTGAAAAAGTAAGAAACAAAAAAAAATACATCTAAAATTTTTGAGCATGACAAATTCGTGATGGTACCTGCCCATTGAAACATATTGCAAATGCACAGTGACT
>NW_023493657.1:2218473-2220973 GCF_013265735.2 Oncorhynchus mykiss
GCAACTGGTGATTGAAAACGTGCATCTGGTAACCCAAAAATTATAAAACGGTTTTAAATACTTTTACCGGTCATTCTATTGATATAGCCCGCTATGGGAGCACCCCACTAAGGCCCTGTCTCGGTCGGGGCCGTCCTTCAGTGCTTTATATACAGTTTCATATATTACGATGGATGCAGATTGTGATTGTTTTCCAAAAGACCCGTGTGCATCTGGTAACCCAAAAATTATAAAACTGTTTTAAATCATTTTACCGGTCATTCTATTGATATAGCCCGCTAGGGGAGTACCCTACTACGGCCCTCTCTCGGTCAGGCCCGTCCTTAGGTGCTTTATATACAGTTTAAGATATTACGATGGATGCAGATTGTGATTGTTTTCCAAAAGACCCGTGTGCATCTGGTAACCCAAAAATTAAAATATGGTTCAAAACCCGGGTAACACCACTCTATTTACGGACATGACAGTAGAGCTTACCCCCTGGAGCTATTGACCTCCAGGCTTGTAGGCCCTTACTCACCACCCGGGTATCACCCCTCTATTTCGGGGATGATACCAGCAGGGGACCCCCCCCACCTCCACAACCTCGCATACCAGGTGAACCAGGGCACCCACACTTAAGCACCCCTCCTCGGACATTAAAGCAGATAACCGCGCTGTTATGAACCGCGTGCACCTGGTCACCCAAATGGAACTTGTGCACCTGGTCACCCAAAAGGACCGGCGTGCACCTGGTCACCCAAAGGCCGGCGTGCACCTGGTCACCCAAAAGGACCATGTGCACCTGGTCACCCAAAGGCCGGCGTGCACCTGGTCACCCAAAAGGACCGTGTGCACCTGGTCACCCAAAGGCCGGCGTGCACCTGGTCACCCAAAGGACCATGTGCACCTGGTCACCCAAAAGGACCATGTGCACCTGGTCACCCAAAGGCCGGCGTGCACCTGGTCACCCAAAAGGACCATGTGCACCTGGTCACCCAAAGGCCGGCGTGCACCTGGTCACCCAAAGGACCATGTGCACCTGGTCACCCAAAAGGACCATGTGCACCTGGTCACCCAAAGGCCGGCGTGCACCTGGTCACCCAAAGGACCATGTGCACCTGGTCACCCAAAGGCCGGCGTGCACCTGGTCACCCAAAGGACCATGTGCACCTGGTCACCCAAAGGCCGGCGTGCACCTGGTCACCCAAAGGACCATGTGCACCTGGTCACCCAAAAGGACCATGTGCACCTGGTCACCCAAAGGCCGGCGTGCACCTGGTCACCCAAAGGACCATGTGCACCTGGTCACCCAAAGGCCGGCGTGCACCTGGTCACCCAAAGGACCATGTGCACCTGGTCACCCAAAGGCCGGCGTGCACCTGGTCACCCAAAGGACCATGTGCACCTGGTCACCCAAAAGGACCATGTGCACCTGGTCACCCAAAGGCCGGCGTGCACCTGGTCACCCAAAGGACCATGTGCACCTGGTCACCCAAAAGAACCGTGTGCACCTGGTCACCCAAAGGCCGGCGTGCACCTGGTCACCCAAAGGACCATGTGCACCTGGTCACCCAAAAGGACCATGTGCACCTGGTCACCCAAAGGCCGGCGTGCACCTGGTCACCCAAAGGACCATGTGCACCTGGTCACCCAAAAGAACCGTGTGCACCTGGTCACCCAAAGGCCGGCGTGCACCTGGTCACCCAAAGGACCATGTGCACCTGGTCACCCAAAAGGACCATGTGCACCTGGTCACCCAAAGGCCGGCGTGCACCTGGTCACCCAAAGGACCATGTGCACCTGGTCACCCAAAAGAACCGTGTGCACCTGGTCACCCAAAGGCCGGCGTGCACCTGGTCACCCAAAGGACCATGTGCACCTGGTCACCCAAAAGAACCGTGTGCACCTGGTCACCCAAAGGCCGGCGTGCACCTGGTCACCCAAAGGACCATGTGCACCTGGTCACCCAAAAGCCGGCGTGCACCTGGTCACCCAAATGGAACTTGTGCACCTGGTCACCCAAAAGCCGGCGTGCACCTGGTCACCCAAATGGAACTTGTGCACCTGGTCACCCAAAAGCCGGCGTGCACCTGGTCACCCAAATGGAACTTGTGCACCTGGTCACCCAAAAGACCGGCGTGCACCTGGTCACCCAAAAGCCGGCGTGCACCTGGTCACCCAAATGGAACTTGTGCACCTGGTCACCCAAAAATTATAAAACTGTCCAAAATGCATTTACCGGTCATTTTATTTATATAGCCCGCTAGGGGAGTAGCCCACTACGGCCCTCTCTTGGTCGGGGCCGTGCTTAGTGCTTTATGGACACTTTAAGATATTACGATGGATGCAGATTGTGATTGTTTTGCAAAAGACCCGTGTGCATCTGGTAACCCAAAAATTATAAAACTGTTCAAAATGCATTTAAAGCTATACCTGACCTTCATGCCCGCCAGGGGAGTAGCCCACTACGGCCCTCTCTCAGTGGGGGCCCTATTTGAGTGCTTTATGGACGGTTTAA
>NW_023493657.1:2230973-2235973 GCF_013265735.2 Oncorhynchus mykiss
GGAAGGTATGATTTTTTTTTTTTTTCAACACTTTTCCCCTCTTTTTCTCTCTCTGCCGGGGCCGGCCCTGGGTGCTTTATGGACGGTTTAAAACATGACTATGGATGCAAATGCTCATTTTCCTCCGTGCACCTGGTGATTGAAAACGTGCATCTGGTAACCCAAAAATTATAAAAGGGTTTTAAATACTTTTACCCGTCATTCTATTGATATAGCCCGCTAGGGGAGTGCCCCACTACGGCCCTCTCTCTGTCAGGGCCGTCCTTGGGTGCTTTTTACACACTTTAAGAAATCACGATGGATGCAGATTGCTATTAATCCTCCGTGCAACTGGTGATTGAAAACGTGCATCTGGTAACCCAAAATTTCAAATATGGTTCAAAATGAATTTAAAGGCACCCCTCTCATTGTTGCCCGCTATGGGAGCACCCCACTAAGGCCCTGTCTCGGTCGGGCCCGTCCTGAGTGCTTTATAGACACTTTAAGAAATCGCGATGGATGCAGATTGCTATTAATCCTCCGTGCAACTGGTGATTGAAAATGTGCAACTGGTGATTGAAAACGTGCACCTGGTCACCCAAAACACGGTTCTCTATGCGGTTAGCGGTGTTCCATCTATTCATGTCCGCTTATGGCGCACCCTACTACGGACCTTTAGCAATGGGGGCCGGCCCGAATTATTTATGGAAGGTCTGATGATGATTTTTTTTTTTTTTCACCATCTCTTTCTCTCTCTGCCGGGGCCGGCCAAGAGTGCTTTATGGACGGTTTAAAACATGACTATGGATGCAAATGCTCATTTTCCTCCGTGCACCTGGTGATTGAAAACGTGCATCTGGTAACCCAAAAATTATAAAAGGGTTTTAAATACTTTTACCCGTCATTCTATTGATATAGCCCGCTAGGGGAGTGCCCCACTACGGCCCTCTCTCTGTCAGGGCCGTCCTTGGGTGCTTTTTACACACTTTAAGAAATCACGATGGATGCAGATTGCTATTAATCCTCCGTGCAACTGGTGATTGAAAACGTGCATCTGGTAACCCAAAATTTCAAATATGGTTCAAAATGAATTTAAAGGCACCCCTCTCATTGTTGCCCGCTATGGGAGCACCCCACTAAGGCCCTGTCTCGGTCGGGCCCGTCCTGAGTGCTTTATAGACACTTTAAGAAATCGCGATGGATGCAGATTGCTATTAATCCTCCGTGCAACTGGTGATTGAAAATGTGCAACTGGTGATTGAAAACGTGCACCTGGTCACCCAAAACACGGTTCTCTATGCGGTTAGCGGTGTTCCATCTATTCATGTCCGCTTATGGCGCACCCTACTACGGACCTTTAGCAATGGGGGCCGGCCCGAATTATTTATGGAAGGTCTGATGATGATTTTTTTTTTTTTTCACCATCTCTTTCTCTCTCTGCCGGGGCCGGCCAAGAGTGCTTTATGGACGGTTTAAAACATGACTATGGATGCAAATGCTCATTTTCCTCCGTGCACCTGGTGATTGAAAACGTGCATCTGGTAACCCAAAAATTATAAAAGGGTTTTAAATACTTTTACCCGTCATTCTATTGATATAGCCCGCTAGGGGAGTGCCCCACTACGGCCCTCTCTCTGTCAGGGCCGTCCTTGGGTGCTTTTTACACACTTTAAGAAATCACGATGGATGCAGATTGCTATTAATCCTCCGTGCAACTGGTGATTGAAAACGTGCATCTGGTAACCCAAAATTTCAAATATGGTTCAAAATGAATTTAAAGGCACCCCTCTCATTGTTGCCCGCTATGGGAGCACCCCACTAAGGCCCTGTCTCGGTCGGGCCCGTCCTGAGTGCTTTATAGACACTTTAAGAAATCGCGATGGATGCAGATTGCTATTAATCCTCCGTGCAACTGGTGATTGAAAATGTGCAACTGGTGATTGAAAACGTGCACCTGGTCACCCAAAACACGGTTCTCTATGCGGTTAGCGGTGTTCCATCTATTCATGTCCGCTTATGGCGCACCCTACTACGGACCTTTAGCAATGGGGGCCGGCCCGAATTATTTATGGAAGGTCTGATGATGATTTTTTTTTTTTTTTCACCATCTCTTTCTCTCTCTGCCGGGGCCGGCCAAGAGTGCTTTATGGACGGTTTAAAACATGACTATGGATGCAAATGCTCATTTTCCTCCGTGCACCTGGTGATTGAAAACGTGCATCTGGTAACCCAAAAATTATAAAAGGGTTTTAAATACTTTTACCCGTCATTCTATTGATATAGCCCGCTAGGGGAGTGCCCCACTACGGCCCTCTCTCTGTCAGGGCCGTCCTTGGGTGCTTTTTACACACTTTAAGAAATCACGATGGATGCAGATTGCTATTAATCCTCCGTGCAACTGGTGATTGAAAACGTGCATCTGGTAACCCAAAATTTCAAATATGGTTCAAAATGAATTTAAAGGCACCCCTCTCATTGTTGCCCGCTATGGGAGCACCCCACTAAGGCCCTGTCTCGGTCGGGCCCGTCCTGAGTGCTTTATAGACACTTTAAGAAATCGCGATGGATGCAGATTGCTATTAATCCTCCGTGCAACTGGTGATTGAAAATGTGCAACTGGTGATTGAAAACGTGCACCTGGTCACCCAAAACACGGTTCTCTATGCGGTTAGCGGTGTTCCATCTATTCATGTCCGCTTATGGCGCACCCTACTACGGACCTTTAGCAATGGGGGCCGGCCCGAATTATTTATGGAAGGTCTGATGATGATTTTTTTTTTTTTTCACCATCTCTTTCTCTCTCTGCCGGGGCCGGCCAAGAGTGCTTTATGGACGGTTTAAAACATGACTATGGATGCAAATGCTCATTTTCCTCCGTGCACCTGGTGATTGAAAACGTGCATCTGGTAACCCAAAAATTATAAAAGGGTTTTAAATACTTTTACCCGTCATTCTATTGATATAGCCCGCTAGGGGAGTGCCCCACTACGGCCCTCTCTCTGTCAGGGCCGTCCTTGGGTGCTTTTTACACACTTTAAGAAATCACGATGGATGCAGATTGCTATTAATCCTCCGTGCAACTGGTGATTGAAAACGTGCATCTGGTAACCCAAAATTTCAAATATGGTTCAAAATGAATTTAAAGGCACCCCTCTCATTGTTGCCCGCTATGGGAGCACCCCACTAAGGCCCTGTCTCGGTCGGGCCCGTCCTGAGTGCTTTATAGACACTTTAAGAAATCGCGATGGATGCAGATTGCTATTAATCCTCCGTGCAACTGGTGATTGAAAATGTGCAACTGGTGATTGAAAACGTGCACCTGGTCACCCAAAACACGGTTCTCTATGCGGTTAGCGGTGTTCCATCTATTCATGTCCGCTTATGGCGCACCCTACTACGGACCTTTAGCAATGGGGGCCGGCCCGAATTATTTATGGAAGGTCTGATGATGATTTTTTTTTTTTTTCACCATCTCTTTCTCTCTCTGCCGGGGCCGGCCAAGAGTGCTTTATGGACGGTTTAAAACATGACTATGGATGCAAATGCTCATTTTCCTCCGTGCACCTGGTGATTGAAAACGTGCATCTGGTAACCCAAAAATTATAAAAGGGTTTTAAATACTTTTACCCGTCATTCTATTGATATAGCCCGCTAGGGGAGTGCCCCACTACGGCCCTCTCTCTGTCAGGGCCGTCCTTGGGTGCTTTTTACACACTTTAAGAAATCACGATGGATGCAGATTGCTATTAATCCTCCGTGCAACTGGTGATTGAAAACGTGCATCTGGTAACCCAAAATTTCAAATATGGTTCAAAATGAATTTAAAGGCACCCCTCTCATTGTTGCCCGCTATGGGAGCACCCCACTAAGGCCCTGTCTCGGTCGGGCCCGTCCTGAGTGCTTTATAGACACTTTAAGAAATCGCGATGGATGCAGATTGCTATTAATCCTCCGTGCAACTGGTGATTGAAAATGTGCAACTGGTGATTGAAAACGTGCACCTGGTCACCCAAAACACGGTTCTCTATGCGGTTAGCGGTGTTCCATCTATTCATGTCCGCTTATGGCGCACCCTACTACGGACCTTTAGCAATGGGGGCCGGCCCGAATTATTTATGGAAGGTCTGATGATGATTTTTTTTTTTTTTCACCATCTCTTTCTCTCTCTGCCGGGGCCGGCCAAGAGTGCTTTATGGACGGTTTAAAACATGACTATGGATGCAAATGCTCATTTTCCTCCGTGCACCTGGTGATTGAAAACGTGCATCTGGTAACCCAAAAATTATAAAAGGGTTTTAAATACTTTTACCCGTCATTCTATTGATATAGCCCGCTAGGGGAGTGCCCCACTACGGCCCTCTCTCTGTCAGGGCCGTCCTTGGGTGCTTTTTACACACTTTAAGAAATCACGATGGATGCAGATTGCTATTAATCCTCCGTGCAACTGGTGATTGAAAACGTGCATCTGGTAACCCAAAAATTATAAAACGGTTTTAAATACTTTTACCGGTCATTCTATTGATATAGCCCGCTATGGGAGCACCCCACTAAGGCCCTGTCTCGGTCGGGGCCGTCCTTCAGTGCTTTATATACAGTTTCATATATTACGATGGATGCAGATTGTGATTGTTTTCCAAAAGACCCGTGTGCATCTGGTAACCCAAAAATTATAAAACTGTTTTAAATCATTTTACCGGTCATTCTATTGATATAGCCCGCTAGGGGAGTACCCTACTACGGCCCTCTCTCGGTCAGGCCCGTCCTTAGGTGCTTTATATACAGTTTAAGATATTACGATGGATGCAGATTGTGATTGTTTTCCAAAAGACCCGTGTGCATCTGGTAACCCAAAAATTAAAATATGGTTCAAAACCCGGGTAACACCACTCTATTTACGGACATGACAGTAGAGCTTACCCCCTGGAGCTATTGACCTCCAGGCTTGTAGGCCCTTACTCACCACCCGGGTATCACCCCTCTATTTCGGGGATGATACCAGCAGGGGACCCCCCCCCACCTCC
>NW_023493657.1:2248473-2253473 GCF_013265735.2 Oncorhynchus mykiss
AAAACACGGTTCTCTATGCGGTTAGCGGTGTTCCATCTATTCATGTCCGCTTATGGCGCACCCTACTACGGACCTTTAGCAATGGGGGCCGGCCCGAATTATTTATGGAAGGTCTGATGATGATTTTTTTTTTTTTTCACCATCTCTTTCTCTCTCTGCCGGGGCCGGCCAAGAGTGCTTTATGGACGGTTTAAAACATGACTATGGATGCAAATGCTCATTTTCCTCCGTGCACCTGGTGATTGAAAACGTGCATCTGGTAACCCAAAAATTATAAAAGGGTTTTAAATACTTTTACCCGTCATTCTATTGATATAGCCCGCTAGGGGAGTGCCCCACTACGGCCCTCTCTCTGTCAGGGCCGTCCTTGGGTGCTTTTTACACACTTTAAGAAATCACGATGGATGCAGATTGCTATTAATCCTCCGTGCAACTGGTGATTGAAAACGTGCATCTGGTAACCCAAAATTTCAAATATGGTTCAAAATGAATTTAAAGGCACCCCTCTCATTGTTGCCCGCTATGGGAGCACCCCACTAAGGCCCTGTCTCGGTCGGGCCCGTCCTGAGTGCTTTATAGACACTTTAAGAAATCGCGATGGATGCAGATTGCTATTAATCCTCCGTGCAACTGGTGATTGAAAATGTGCAACTGGTGATTGAAAACGTGCACCTGGTCACCCAAAACACGGTTCTCTATGCGGTTAGCGGTGTTCCATCTATTCATGTCCGCTTATGGCGCACCCTACTACGGACCTTTAGCAATGGGGGCCGGCCCGAATTATTTATGGAAGGTCTGATGATGATTTTTTTTTTTTTTCACCATCTCTTTCTCTCTCTGCCGGGGCCGGCCAAGAGTGCTTTATGGACGGTTTAAAACATGACTATGGATGCAAATGCTCATTTTCCTCCGTGCACCTGGTGATTGAAAACGTGCATCTGGTAACCCAAAAATTATAAAAGGGTTTTAAATACTTTTACCCGTCATTCTATTGATATAGCCCGCTAGGGGAGTGCCCCACTACGGCCCTCTCTCTGTCAGGGCCGTCCTTGGGTGCTTTTTACACACTTTAAGAAATCACGATGGATGCAGATTGCTATTAATCCTCCGTGCAACTGGTGATTGAAAACGTGCATCTGGTAACCCAAAATTTCAAATATGGTTCAAAATGAATTTAAAGGCACCCCTCTCATTGTTGCCCGCTATGGGAGCACCCCACTAAGGCCCTGTCTCGGTCGGGCCCGTCCTGAGTGCTTTATAGACACTTTAAGAAATCGCGATGGATGCAGATTGCTATTAATCCTCCGTGCAACTGGTGATTGAAAATGTGCAACTGGTGATTGAAAACGTGCACCTGGTCACCCAAAACACGGTTCTCTATGCGGTTAGCGGTGTTCCATCTATTCATGTCCGCTTATGGCGCACCCTACTACGGACCTTTAGCAATGGGGGCCGGCCCGAATTATTTATGGAAGGTCTGATGATGATTTTTTTTTTTTTTTCACCATCTCTTTCTCTCTCTGCCGGGGCCGGCCAAGAGTGCTTTATGGACGGTTTAAAACATGACTATGGATGCAAATGCTCATTTTCCTCCGTGCACCTGGTGATTGAAAACGTGCATCTGGTAACCCAAAAATTATAAAAGGGTTTTAAATACTTTTACCCGTCATTCTATTGATATAGCCCGCTAGGGGAGTGCCCCACTACGGCCCTCTCTCTGTCAGGGCCGTCCTTGGGTGCTTTTTACACACTTTAAGAAATCACGATGGATGCAGATTGCTATTAATCCTCCGTGCAACTGGTGATTGAAAACGTGCATCTGGTAACCCAAAATTTCAAATATGGTTCAAAATGAATTTAAAGGCACCCCTCTCATTGTTGCCCGCTATGGGAGCACCCCACTAAGGCCCTGTCTCGGTCGGGCCCGTCCTGAGTGCTTTATAGACACTTTAAGAAATCGCGATGGATGCAGATTGCTATTAATCCTCCGTGCAACTGGTGATTGAAAATGTGCAACTGGTGATTGAAAACGTGCACCTGGTCACCCAAAACACGGTTCTCTATGCGGTTAGCGGTGTTCCATCTATTCATGTCCGCTTATGGCGCACCCTACTACGGACCTTTAGCAATGGGGGCCGGCCCGAATTATTTATGGAAGGTCTGATGATGATTTTTTTTTTTTTTCACCATCTCTTTCTCTCTCTGCCGGGGCCGGCCAAGAGTGCTTTATGGACGGTTTAAAACATGACTATGGATGCAAATGCTCATTTTCCTCCGTGCACCTGGTGATTGAAAACGTGCATCTGGTAACCCAAAAATTATAAAAGGGTTTTAAATACTTTTACCCGTCATTCTATTGATATAGCCCGCTAGGGGAGTGCCCCACTACGGCCCTCTCTCTGTCAGGGCCGTCCTTGGGTGCTTTTTACACACTTTAAGAAATCACGATGGATGCAGATTGCTATTAATCCTCCGTGCAACTGGTGATTGAAAACGTGCATCTGGTAACCCAAAATTTCAAATATGGTTCAAAATGAATTTAAAGGCACCCCTCTCATTGTTGCCCGCTATGGGAGCACCCCACTAAGGCCCTGTCTCGGTCGGGCCCGTCCTGAGTGCTTTATAGACACTTTAAGAAATCGCGATGGATGCAGATTGCTATTAATCCTCCGTGCAACTGGTGATTGAAAATGTGCAACTGGTGATTGAAAACGTGCACCTGGTCACCCAAAACACGGTTCTCTATGCGGTTAGCGGTGTTCCATCTATTCATGTCCGCTTATGGCGCACCCTACTACGGACCTTTAGCAATGGGGGCCGGCCCGAATTATTTATGGAAGGTCTGATGATGATTTTTTTTTTTTTTTCACCATCTCTTTCTCTCTCTGCCGGGGCCGGCCAAGAGTGCTTTATGGACGGTTTAAAACATGACTATGGATGCAAATGCTCATTTTCCTCCGTGCACCTGGTGATTGAAAACGTGCATCTGGTAACCCAAAAATTATAAAAGGGTTTTAAATACTTTTACCCGTCATTCTATTGATATAGCCCGCTAGGGGAGTGCCCCACTACGGCCCTCTCTCTGTCAGGGCCGTCCTTGGGTGCTTTTTACACACTTTAAGAAATCACGATGGATGCAGATTGCTATTAATCCTCCGTGCAACTGGTGATTGAAAACGTGCATCTGGTAACCCAAAATTTCAAATATGGTTCAAAATGAATTTAAAGGCACCCCTCTCATTGTTGCCCGCTATGGGAGCACCCCACTAAGGCCCTGTCTCGGTCGGGCCCGTCCTGAGTGCTTTATAGACACTTTAAGAAATCGCGATGGATGCAGATTGCTATTAATCCTCCGTGCAACTGGTGATTGAAAATGTGCAACTGGTGATTGAAAACGTGCACCTGGTCACCCAAAACACGGTTCTCTATGCGGTTAGCGGTGTTCCATCTATTCATGTCCGCTTATGGCGCACCCTACTACGGACCTTTAGCAATGGGGGCCGGCCCGAATTATTTATGGAAGGTCTGATGATGATTTTTTTTTTTTTTCACCATCTCTTTCTCTCTCTGCCGGGGCCGGCCAAGAGTGCTTTATGGACGGTTTAAAACATGACTATGGATGCAAATGCTCATTTTCCTCCGTGCACCTGGTGATTGAAAACGTGCATCTGGTAACCCAAAAATTATAAAAGGGTTTTAAATACTTTTACCCGTCATTCTATTGATATAGCCCGCTAGGGGAGTGCCCCACTACGGCCCTCTCTCTGTCAGGGCCGTCCTTGGGTGCTTTTTACACACTTTAAGAAATCACGATGGATGCAGATTGCTATTAATCCTCCGTGCAACTGGTGATTGAAAACGTGCATCTGGTAACCCAAAAATTATAAAACGGTTTTAAATACTTTTACCGGTCATTCTATTGATATAGCCCGCTATGGGAGCACCCCACTAAGGCCCTGTCTCGGTCGGGGCCGTCCTTCAGTGCTTTATATACAGTTTCATATATTACGATGGATGCAGATTGTGATTGTTTTCCAAAAGACCCGTGTGCATCTGGTAACCCAAAAATTATAAAACTGTTTTAAATCATTTTACCGGTCATTCTATTGATATAGCCCGCTAGGGGAGTACCCTACTACGGCCCTCTCTCGGTCAGGCCCGTCCTTAGGTGCTTTATATACAGTTTAAGATATTACGATGGATGCAGATTGTGATTGTTTTCCAAAAGACCCGTGTGCATCTGGTAACCCAAAAATTAAAATATGGTTCAAAACCCGGGTAACACCACTCTATTTACGGACATGACAGTAGAGCTTACCCCCTGGAGCTATTGACCTCCAGGCTTGTAGGCCCTTACTCACCACCCGGGTATCACCCCTCTATTTCGGGGATGATACCAGCAGGGGACCCCCCCCACCTCCACAACCTCGCATACCAGGTGAACCAGGGCACCCACACTTAAGCACCCCTCCTCGGACATTAAAGCAGATAACCGCGCTGTTATGAACCGCGTGCACCTGGTCACCCAAATGGAACTTGTGCACCTGGTCACCCAAAAGGACCGGCGTGCACCTGGTCACCCAAAGGCCGGCGTGCACCTGGTCACCCAAAAGGACCATGTGCACCTGGTCACCCAAAGGCCGGCGTGCACCTGGTCACCCAAAAGGACCGTGTGCACCTGGTCACCCAAAGGCCGGCGTGCACCTGGTCACCCAAAGGACCATGTGCACCTGGTCACCCAAAAGGACCATGTGCACCTGGTCACCCAAAGGCCGGCGTGCACCTGGTCACCCAAAAGGACCATGTGCACCTGGTCACCCAAAGGCCGGCGTGCACCTGGTCACCCAAAGGACCATGTGCACCTGGTCACCCAAAAGGACCATGTGCACCTGGTCACCCAAAGGCCGGCGTGCACCTGGTCACCCAAAGGACCATGTGCACCTGGTCACCCAAAGGCCGGCGTGCACCTGGTCACCCAAAGGACCATGTGCACCTGGTCA
>NW_023493657.1:2263473-2275973 GCF_013265735.2 Oncorhynchus mykiss
GGAGAGATAGCCCTCACCAGGGCTAAACAACCACCAATCGGTCGCCGAAGGGACGGGCACCTTCATTGGACAAGAACCATGGTCATTGGATGAACCAAACCCACAAGGTGATAGCTGGGATAGAGCACCTGCCCAGGACAAGGCTCAATATCCTCCCACCACCAAGCTGGGCAACGTGGATCAAAAGTTAGGACACATCGGGCGCCGAAGGGTCTGGTCAAACCACTAAATCGGTCGCCGGCGGGAAAATGTCCAAAGTACCATGGTTCTGAGGGTCTGACTTCCCTCAAAACTGTCCGTTACTCATTTTCTATTCGGACTGAGCAGTTTGACACCACCCCCGTCTCTCTAGGACATGGAAGTCCTGTTGCCAAAAACCAGGTTTCTGAAATCGCGCCGGTACCTGTCTGGTCGACCCGCCACTGAGTGTGTAATCCAAAACAGGCCAAATATCGATGAAGCCCTGAACCTCACAGGGCTTCTGTGCGCCCCACCATCGGGGGTCAAATTCAACAAAAACGTGATAAATCAAAAAGTACACATCCGATCTTGATGGGGTTTTTTTTGCACGAAAGTGCATAAATAGACGAGCATTTACATTCAATTAAAAACGTTTTTGTATAAAACATTTTAATAGGAAATCGTGTTTCAAGTTTTGGGAAAAAAGTGAATGTCACAGGATGCATAGGTTCCTGTGGATGCGAATTTTTTTTTACATTATGTAATTGTTGCCCATCACGAGAGAGGGTATGAGACGAAATTTGGGACCTCTAGCCCTTCGGGAAGTATTTTTAATCATTTTTTGAAAATTACAGAAATTGGTCGAAAAAATGACAGAGTCCCACTTTTCACAGCCGTGCACCTGGTGATTGAAAACGTGCATCTGGTAACCCAAAATGCGGTTCTCAATGCGCTTGCCGGTGTTACAGATATACATGTCCGATAATGATGCACCCTACTACGGACCTTTTTCAATGGGGGTCGGCCTGAATTATTTATGGAAGGTATGATTACTTTTTTTTTCTCCGTGCAACTGGTGATTGAAAACGTGCACCTGGTCACCCAAAACACGGTTCTCTATGCGGTTAGCGGTGTTCCCGAGATTCATGTCCGATAATGATGCACCCTACTACGGACCTTTTCAATGGGGGCCGGTCCGAATTATTTATGGAAGGTATGATTTTTTTTTTCTCTCTCCGTGCAACTGGTGATTGAAAACGTGCATCTGGTAACCCAAAACACGGTTCTCTATGCGGTTAGCGGTGTTCCCGAGATTCATGTCCGATAATGATGCACCCTACTACGGACCTTTTCAATGGGGGCCGGTCCGAATTATTTATGGAAGGTATGATTTTTTTTTTTTTTTCAACACTTTTCCCCTCTTTTTCTCTCTCTGCCGGGGCCGGCCCTGGGTGCTTTATGGACGGTTTAAAACATGACTATGGATGCAAATGCTCATTTTCCTCCGTGCACCTGGTGATTGAAAACGTGCATCTGGTAACCCAAAAATTATAAAAGGGTTTTAAATACTTTTACCCGTCATTCTATTGATATAGCCCGCTAGGGGAGTGCCCCACTACGGCCCTCTCTCTGTCAGGGCCGTCCTTGGGTGCTTTTTACACACTTTAAGAAATCACGATGGATGCAGATTGCTATTAATCCTCCGTGCAACTGGTGATTGAAAACGTGCATCTGGTAACCCAAAATTTCAAATATGGTTCAAAATGAATTTAAAGGCACCCCTCTCATTGTTGCCCGCTATGGGAGCACCCCACTAAGGCCCTGTCTCGGTCGGGCCCGTCCTGAGTGCTTTATAGACACTTTAAGAAATCGCGATGGATGCAGATTGCTATTAATCCTCCGTGCAACTGGTGATTGAAAATGTGCAACTGGTGATTGAAAACGTGCACCTGGTCACCCAAAACACGGTTCTCTATGCGGTTAGCGGTGTTCCATCTATTCATGTCCGCTTATGGCGCACCCTACTACGGACCTTTAGCAATGGGGGCCGGCCCGAATTATTTATGGAAGGTCTGATGATGATTTTTTTTTTTTTTTCACCATCTCTTTCTCTCTCTGCCGGGGCCGGCCAAGAGTGCTTTATGGACGGTTTAAAACATGACTATGGATGCAAATGCTCATTTTCCTCCGTGCACCTGGTGATTGAAAACGTGCATCTGGTAACCCAAAAATTATAAAAGGGTTTTAAATACTTTTACCCGTCATTCTATTGATATAGCCCGCTAGGGGAGTGCCCCACTACGGCCCTCTCTCTGTCAGGGCCGTCCTTGGGTGCTTTTTACACACTTTAAGAAATCACGATGGATGCAGATTGCTATTAATCCTCCGTGCAACTGGTGATTGAAAACGTGCATCTGGTAACCCAAAATTTCAAATATGGTTCAAAATGAATTTAAAGGCACCCCTCTCATTGTTGCCCGCTATGGGAGCACCCCACTAAGGCCCTGTCTCGGTCGGGCCCGTCCTGAGTGCTTTATAGACACTTTAAGAAATCGCGATGGATGCAGATTGCTATTAATCCTCCGTGCAACTGGTGATTGAAAATGTGCAACTGGTGATTGAAAACGTGCACCTGGTCACCCAAAACACGGTTCTCTATGCGGTTAGCGGTGTTCCATCTATTCATGTCCGCTTATGGCGCACCCTACTACGGACCTTTAGCAATGGGGGCCGGCCCGAATTATTTATGGAAGGTCTGATGATGATTTTTTTTTTTTTTCACCATCTCTTTCTCTCTCTGCCGGGGCCGGCCAAGAGTGCTTTATGGACGGTTTAAAACATGACTATGGATGCAAATGCTCATTTTCCTCCGTGCACCTGGTGATTGAAAACGTGCATCTGGTAACCCAAAAATTATAAAAGGGTTTTAAATACTTTTACCCGTCATTCTATTGATATAGCCCGCTAGGGGAGTGCCCCACTACGGCCCTCTCTCTGTCAGGGCCGTCCTTGGGTGCTTTTTACACACTTTAAGAAATCACGATGGATGCAGATTGCTATTAATCCTCCGTGCAACTGGTGATTGAAAACGTGCATCTGGTAACCCAAAATTTCAAATATGGTTCAAAATGAATTTAAAGGCACCCCTCTCATTGTTGCCCGCTATGGGAGCACCCCACTAAGGCCCTGTCTCGGTCGGGCCCGTCCTGAGTGCTTTATAGACACTTTAAGAAATCGCGATGGATGCAGATTGCTATTAATCCTCCGTGCAACTGGTGATTGAAAATGTGCAACTGGTGATTGAAAACGTGCACCTGGTCACCCAAAACACGGTTCTCTATGCGGTTAGCGGTGTTCCATCTATTCATGTCCGCTTATGGCGCACCCTACTACGGACCTTTAGCAATGGGGGCCGGCCCGAATTATTTATGGAAGGTCTGATGATGATTTTTTTTTTTTTTTCACCATCTCTTTCTCTCTCTGCCGGGGCCGGCCAAGAGTGCTTTATGGACGGTTTAAAACATGACTATGGATGCAAATGCTCATTTTCCTCCGTGCACCTGGTGATTGAAAACGTGCATCTGGTAACCCAAAAATTATAAAAGGGTTTTAAATACTTTTACCCGTCATTCTATTGATATAGCCCGCTAGGGGAGTGCCCCACTACGGCCCTCTCTCTGTCAGGGCCGTCCTTGGGTGCTTTTTACACACTTTAAGAAATCACGATGGATGCAGATTGCTATTAATCCTCCGTGCAACTGGTGATTGAAAACGTGCATCTGGTAACCCAAAATTTCAAATATGGTTCAAAATGAATTTAAAGGCACCCCTCTCATTGTTGCCCGCTATGGGAGCACCCCACTAAGGCCCTGTCTCGGTCGGGCCCGTCCTGAGTGCTTTATAGACACTTTAAGAAATCGCGATGGATGCAGATTGCTATTAATCCTCCGTGCAACTGGTGATTGAAAATGTGCAACTGGTGATTGAAAACGTGCACCTGGTCACCCAAAACACGGTTCTCTATGCGGTTAGCGGTGTTCCATCTATTCATGTCCGCTTATGGCGCACCCTACTACGGACCTTTAGCAATGGGGGCCGGCCCGAATTATTTATGGAAGGTCTGATGATGATTTTTTTTTTTTTTCACCATCTCTTTCTCTCTCTGCCGGGGCCGGCCAAGAGTGCTTTATGGACGGTTTAAAACATGACTATGGATGCAAATGCTCATTTTCCTCCGTGCACCTGGTGATTGAAAACGTGCATCTGGTAACCCAAAAATTATAAAAGGGTTTTAAATACTTTTACCCGTCATTCTATTGATATAGCCCGCTAGGGGAGTGCCCCACTACGGCCCTCTCTCTGTCAGGGCCGTCCTTGGGTGCTTTTTACACACTTTAAGAAATCACGATGGATGCAGATTGCTATTAATCCTCCGTGCAACTGGTGATTGAAAACGTGCATCTGGTAACCCAAAATTTCAAATATGGTTCAAAATGAATTTAAAGGCACCCCTCTCATTGTTGCCCGCTATGGGAGCACCCCACTAAGGCCCTGTCTCGGTCGGGCCCGTCCTGAGTGCTTTATAGACACTTTAAGAAATCGCGATGGATGCAGATTGCTATTAATCCTCCGTGCAACTGGTGATTGAAAATGTGCAACTGGTGATTGAAAACGTGCACCTGGTCACCCAAAACACGGTTCTCTATGCGGTTAGCGGTGTTCCATCTATTCATGTCCGCTTATGGCGCACCCTACTACGGACCTTTAGCAATGGGGGCCGGCCCGAATTATTTATGGAAGGTCTGATGATGATTTTTTTTTTTTTTTCACCATCTCTTTCTCTCTCTGCCGGGGCCGGCCAAGAGTGCTTTATGGACGGTTTAAAACATGACTATGGATGCAAATGCTCATTTTCCTCCGTGCACCTGGTGATTGAAAACGTGCATCTGGTAACCCAAAAATTATAAAAGGGTTTTAAATACTTTTACCCGTCATTCTATTGATATAGCCCGCTAGGGGAGTGCCCCACTACGGCCCTCTCTCTGTCAGGGCCG
Source organism: Oncorhynchus mykiss (assembly GCF_013265735.2). NCBI lineage: Eukaryota > Metazoa > Chordata > Actinopteri > Salmoniformes > Salmonidae > Oncorhynchus > Oncorhynchus mykiss. The sequence continues at coordinate 2,268,489 of NW_023493657.1, forward strand.
TCCTTGGGTGCTTTTTACACACTTTAAGAAATCACGATGGATGCAGATTGCTATTAATCCTCCGTGCAACTGGTGATTGAAAACGTGCATCTGGTAACCCAAAATTTCAAATATGGTTCAAAATGAATTTAAAGGCACCCCTCTCATTGTTGCCCGCTATGGGAGCACCCCACTAAGGCCCTGTCTCGGTCGGGCCCGTCCTGAGTGCTTTATAGACACTTTAAGAAATCGCGATGGATGCAGATTGCTATTAATCCTCCGTGCAACTGGTGATTGAAAATGTGCAACTGGTGATTGAAAACGTGCACCTGGTCACCCAAAACACGGTTCTCTATGCGGTTAGCGGTGTTCCATCTATTCATGTCCGCTTATGGCGCACCCTACTACGGACCTTTAGCAATGGGGGCCGGCCCGAATTATTTATGGAAGGTCTGATGATGATTTTTTTTTTTTTTTTCACCATCTCTTTCTCTCTCTGCCGGGGCCGGCCAAGAGTGCTTTATGGACGGTTTAAAACATGACTATGGATGCAAATGCTCATTTTCCTCCGTGCACCTGGTGATTGAAAACGTGCATCTGGTAACCCAAAAATTATAAAAGGGTTTTAAATACTTTTACCCGTCATTCTATTGATATAGCCCGCTAGGGGAGTGCCCCACTACGGCCCTCTCTCTGTCAGGGCCGTCCTTGGGTGCTTTTTACACACTTTAAGAAATCACGATGGATGCAGATTGCTATTAATCCTCCGTGCAACTGGTGATTGAAAACGTGCATCTGGTAACCCAAAAATTTCAAATATGGTTTCAAAATGAATTTAAAGGCACCCCTCTCATTGTTGCCCGCTATGGGAGCACCCCACTAAGGCCCTGTCTCGGTCGGGCCCGTCCTGAGTGCTTTATAGACACTTTAAGAAATCGCGATGGATGCAGATTGCTATTAATCCTCCGTGCAACTGGTGATTGAAAATGTGCAACTGGTGATTGAAAACGTGCACCTGGTCACCCAAACACGGTTCTCTATGCGGTTAGCGGTGTTCCATCTATTCATGTCCGCTTATGGCGCACCCTACTACGGACCTTTAGCAATGGGGGCCGGCCCGAATTATTTATGGAAGGTCTGATGATGATTTTTTTTTTTTTTCACCATCTCTTTCTCTCTCTGCCGGGGCGGCCAAGAGTGCTTTATGGACGGTTTAAAACATGACTATGGATGCAAATGCTCATTTTCCTCCGTGCACCTGGTGATTGAAAACGTGCATCTGGTAACCCAAAAATTATAAAAGGGTTTTAAATACTTTTACCCGTCATTCTATTGATATAGCCCGCTAGGGGAGTGCCCCACTACGGCCCTCTCTCTGTCAGGGCCGTCCTTGGGTGCTTTTTACACACTTTAAGAAATCACGATGGATGCAGATTGCTATTAATCCTCCGTGCAACTGGTGATTGAAAACGTGCATCTGGTAACCCAAAATTTCAAATATGGTTCAAAATGAATTTAAAGGCACCCCTCTCATTGTTGCCCGCTATGGGAGCACCCCACTAAGGCCCTGTCTCGGTCGGGCCCGTCCTGAGTGCTTTATAGACACTTTAAGAAATCGCGATGGATGCAGATTGCTATTAATCCTCCGTGCAACTGGTGATTGAAAATGTGCAACTGGTGATTGAAAACGTGCACCTGGTCACCCAAAACACGGTTCTCTATGCGGTTAGCGGTGTTCCATCTATTCATGTCCGCTTATGGCGCACCCTACTACGGACCTTTAGCAATGGGGGCCGGCCCGAATTATTTATGGAAGGTCTGATGATGATTTTTTTTTTTTTTCACCATCTCTTTCTCTCTCTGCCGGGGCCGGCCAAGAGTGCTTTATGGACGGTTTAAAACATGACTATGGATGCAAATGCTCATTTTCCTCCGTGCACCTGGTGATTGAAAACGTGCATCTGGTAACCCAAAAATTATAAAAGGGTTTTAAATACTTTTACCCGTCATTCTATTGATATAGCCCGCTAGGGGAGTGCCCCACTACGGCCCTCTCTCTGTCAGGGCCGTCCTTGGGTGCTTTTTACACACTTTAAGAAATCACGATGGATGCAGATTGCTATTAATCCTCCGTGCAACTGGTGATTGAAAACGTGCATCTGGTAACCCAAAATTTCAAATATGGTTCAAAATGAATTTAAAGGCACCCCTCTCATTGTTGCCCGCTATGGGAGCACCCCACTAAGGCCCTGTCTCGGTCGGGCCCGTCCTGAGTGCTTTATAGACACTTTAAGAAATCGCGATGGATGCAGATTGCTATTAATCCTCCGTGCAACTGGTGATTGAAAATGTGCAACTGGTGATTGAAAACGTGCACCTGGTCACCCAAAACACGGTTCTCTATGCGGTTAGCGGTGTTCCATCTATTCATGTCCGCTTATGGCGCACCCTACTACGGACCTTTAGCAATGGGGGCCGGCCCGAATTATTTATGGAAGGTCTGATGATGATTTTTTTTTTTTTTCACCATCTCTTTCTCTCTCTGCCGGGGCCGGCCAAGAGTGCTTTATGGACGGTTTAAAACATGACTATGGATGCAAATGCTCATTTTCCTCCGTGCACCTGGTGATTGAAAACGTGCATCTGGTAACCCAAAAATTATAAAAGGGTTTTAAATACTTTTACCCGTCATTCTATTGATATAGCCCGCTAGGGGAGTGCCCCACTACGGCCCTCTCTCTGTCAGGGCCGTCCTTGGGTGCTTTTTACACACTTTAAGAAATCACGATGGATGCAGATTGCTATTAATCCTCCGTGCAACTGGTGATTGAAAACGTGCATCTGGTAACCCAAAATTTCAAATATGGTTCAAAATGAATTTAAAGGCACCCCTCTCATTGTTGCCCGCTATGGGAGCACCCCACTAAGGCCCTGTCTCGGTCGGGCCCGTCCTGAGTGCTTTATAGACACTTTAAGAAATCGCGATGGATGCAGATTGCTATTAATCCTCCGTGCAACTGGTGATTGAAAATGTGCAACTGGTGATTGAAAACGTGCACCTGGTCACCCAAAACACGGTTCTCTATGCGGTTAGCGGTGTTCCATCTATTCATGTCCGCTTATGGCGCACCCTACTACGGACCTTTAGCAATGGGGGCCGGCCCGAATTATTTATGGAAGGTCTGATGATGATTTTTTTTTTTTTTCACCATCTCTTTCTCTCTCTGCCGGGGCCGGCCAAGAGTGCTTTATGGACGGTTTAAAACATGACTATGGATGCAAATGCTCATTTTCCTCCGTGCACCTGGTGATTGAAAACGTGCATCTGGTAACCCAAAAATTATAAAAGGGTTTTAAATACTTTTACCCGTCATTCTATTGATATAGCCCGCTAGGGGAGTGCCCCACTACGGCCCTCTCTCTGTCAGGGCCGTCCTTGGGTGCTTTTTACACACTTTAAGAAATCACGATGGATGCAGATTGCTATTAATCCTCCGTGCAACTGGTGATTGAAAACGTGCATCTGGTAACCCAAAATTTCAAATATGGTTCAAAATGAATTTAAAGGCACCCCTCTCATTGTTGCCCGCTATGGGAGCACCCCACTAAGGCCCTGTCTCGGTCGGGCCCGTCCTGAGTGCTTTATAGACACTTTAAGAAATCGCGATGGATGCAGATTGCTATTAATCCTCCGTGCAACTGGTGATTGAAAATGTGCAACTGGTGATTGAAAACGTGCACCTGGTCACCCAAAACACGGTTCTCTATGCGGTTAGCGGTGTTCCATCTATTCATGTCCGCTTATGGCGCACCCTACTACGGACCTTTAGCAATGGGGGCCGGCCCGAATTATTTATGGAAGGTCTGATGATGATTTTTTTTTTTTTTTCACCATCTCTTTCTCTCTCTGCCGGGGCCGGCCAAGAGTGCTTTATGGACGGTTTAAAACATGACTATGGATGCAAATGCTCATTTTCCTCCGTGCACCTGGTGATTGAAAACGTGCATCTGGTAACCCAAAAATTATAAAAGGGTTTTAAATACTTTTACCCGTCATTCTATTGATATAGCCCGCTAGGGGAGTGCCCCACTACGGCCCTCTCTCTGTCAGGGCCGTCCTTGGGTGCTTTTTACACACTTTAAGAAATCACGATGGATGCAGATTGCTATTAATCCTCCGTGCAACTGGTGATTGAAAACGTGCATCTGGTAACCCAAAATTTCAAATATGGTTCAAAATGAATTTAAAGGCACCCCTCTCATTGTTGCCCGCTATGGGAGCACCCCACTAAGGCCCTGTCTCGGTCGGGCCCGTCCTGAGTGCTTTATAGACACTTTAAGAAATCGCGATGGATGCAGATTGCTATTAATCCTCCGTGCAACTGGTGATTGAAAATGTGCAACTGGTGATTGAAAACGTGCACCTGGTCACCCAAAACACGGTTCTCTATGCGGTTAGCGGTGTTCCATCTATTCATGTCCGCTTATGGCGCACCCTACTACGGACCTTTAGCAATGGGGGCCGGCCCGAATTATTTATGGAAGGTCTGATGATGATTTTTTTTTTTTTTCACCATCTCTTTCTCTCTCTGCCGGGGCCGGCCAAGAGTGCTTTATGGACGGTTTAAAACATGACTATGGATGCAAATGCTCATTTTCCTCCGTGCACCTGGTGATTGAAAACGTGCATCTGGTAACCCAAAAATTATAAAAGGGTTTTAAATACTTTTACCCGTCATTCTATTGATATAGCCCGCTAGGGGAGTGCCCCACTACGGCCCTCTCTCTGTCAGGGCCGTCCTTGGGTGCTTTTTACACACTTTAAGAAATCACGATGGATGCAGATTGCTATTAATCCTCCGTGCAACTGGTGATTGAAAACGTGCATCTGGTAACCCAAAATTTCAAATATGGTTCAAAATGAATTTAAAGGCACCCCTCTCATTGTTGCCCGCTATGGGAGCACCCCACTAAGGCCCTGTCTCGGTCGGGCCCGTCCTGAGTGCTTTATAGACACTTTAAGAAATCGCGATGGATGCAGATTGCTATTAATCCTCCGTGCAACTGGTGATTGAAAATGTGCAACTGGTGATTGAAAACGTGCACCTGGTCACCCAAAACACGGTTCTCTATGCGGTTAGCGGTGTTCCATCTATTCATGTCCGCTTATGGCGCACCCTACTACGGACCTTTAGCAATGGGGGCCGGCCCGAATTATTTATGGAAGGTCTGATGATGATTTTTTTTTTTTTTTCACCATCTCTTTCTCTCTCTGCCGGGGCCGGCCAAGAGTGCTTTATGGACGGTTTAAAACATGACTATGGATGCAAATGCTCATTTTCCTCCGTGCACCTGGTGATTGAAAACGTGCATCTGGTAACCCAAAAATTATAAAAGGGTTTTAAATACTTTTACCCGTCATTCTATTGATATAGCCCGCTAGGGGAGTGCCCCACTACGGCCCTCTCTCTGTCAGGGCCGTCCTTGGGTGCTTTTTACACACTTTAAGAAATCACGATGGATGCAGATTGCTATTAATCCTCCGTGCAACTGGTGATTGAAAACGTGCATCTGGTAACCCAAAATTTCAAATATGGTTCAAAATGAATTTAAAGGCACCCCTCTCATTGTTGCCCGCTATGGGAGCACCCCACTAAGGCCCTGTCTCGGTCGGGCCCGTCCTGAGTGCTTTATAGACACTTTAAGAAATCGCGATGGATGCAGATTGCTATTAATCCTCCGTGCAACTGGTGATTGAAAATGTGCAACTGGTGATTGAAAACGTGCACCTGGTCACCCAAAACACGGTTCTCTATGCGGTTAGCGGTGTTCCATCTATTCATGTCCGCTTATGGCGCACCCTACTACGGACCTTTAGCAATGGGGGCCGGCCCGAATTATTTATGGAAGGTCTGATGATGATTTTTTTTTTTTTTCACCATCTCTTTCTCTCTCTGCCGGGGCCGGCCAAGAGTGCTTTATGGACGGTTTAAAACATGACTATGGATGCAAATGCTCATTTTCCTCCGTGCACCTGGTGATTGAAAACGTGCATCTGGTAACCCAAAAATTATAAAAGGGTTTTAAATACTTTTACCCGTCATTCTATTGATATAGCCCGCTAGGGGAGTGCCCCACTACGGCCCTCTCTCTGTCAGGGCCGTCCTTGGGTGCTTTTTACACACTTTAAGAAATCACGATGGATGCAGATTGCTATTAATCCTCCGTGCAACTGGTGATTGAAAACGTGCATCTGGTAACCCAAAAATTATAAAACGGTTTTAAATACTTTTACCGGTCATTCTATTGATATAGCCCGCTATGGGAGCACCCCACTAAGGCCCTGTCTCGGTCGGGGCCGTCCTTCAGTGCTTTATATACAGTTTCATATATTACGATGGATGCAGATTGTGATTGTTTTCCAAAAGACCCGTGTGCATCTGGTAACCCAAAAATTATAAAACTGTTTTAAATCATTTTACCGGTCATTCTATTGATATAGCCCGCTAGGGGAGTACCCTACTACGGCCCTCTCTCGGTCAGGCCCGTCCTTAGGTGCTTTATATACAGTTTAAGATATTACGATGGATGCAGATTGTGATTGTTTTCCAAAAGACCCGTGTGCATCTGGTAACCCAAAAATTAAAATATGGTTCAAAACCCGGGTAACACCACTCTATTTACGGACATGACAGTAGAGCTTACCCCCTGGAGCTATTGACCTCCAGGCTTGTAGGCCCTTACTCACCACCCGGGTATCACCCCTCTATTTCGGGGATGATACCAGCAGGGGACCCCCCCCACCTCCACAACCTCGCATACCAGGTGAACCAGGGCACCCACACTTAAGCACCCCTCCTCGGACATTAAAGCAGATAACCGCGCTGTTATGAACCGCGTGCACCTGGTCACCCAAATGGAACTTGTGCACCTGGTCACCCAAAAGGACCGGCGTGCACCTGGTCACCCAAAGGCCGGCGTGCACCTGGTCACCCAAAAGGACCATGTGCACCTGGTCACCCAAAGGCCGGCGTGCACCTGGTCACCCAAAAGGACCGTGTGCACCTGGTCACCCAAAGGCCGGCGTGCACCTGGTCACCCAAAGGACCATGTGCACCTGGTCACCCAAAAGGACCATGTGCACCTGGTCACCCAAAGGCCGGCGTGCACCTGGTCACCCAAAAGGACCATGTGCACCTGGTCACCCAAAGGCCGGCGTGCACCTGGTCACCCAAAGGACCATGTGCACCTGGTCACCCAAAAGGACCATGTGCACCTGGTCACCCAAAGGCCGGCGTGCACCTGGTCACCCAAAGGACCATGTGCACCTGGTCACCCAAAGGCCGGCGTGCACCTGGTCACCCAAAGGACCATGTGCACCTGGTCACCCAAAGGCCGGCGTGCACCTGGTCACCCAAAGGACCATGTGCACCTGGTCACCCAAAAGGACCATGTGCACCTGGTCACCCAAAGGCCGGCGTGCACCTGGTCACCCAAAGGACCATG
>NW_023493657.1:2285973-2300973 GCF_013265735.2 Oncorhynchus mykiss
ATAGAGCACCTGCCCAGGACAAGGCTCAATATCCTCCCACCACCAAGCTGGGCAACGTGGATCAAAAGTTAGGACACATCGGGCGCCGAAGGGTCTGGTCAAACCACTAAATCGGTCGCCGGCGGGAAAATGTCCAAAGTACCATGGTTCTGAGGGTCTGACTTCCCTCAAAACTGTCCGTTACTCATTTTCTATTCGGACTGAGCAGTTTGACACCACCCCCGTCTCTCTAGGACATGGAAGTCCTGTTGCCAAAAACCAGGTTTCTGAAATCGCGCCGGTACCTGTCTGGTCGACCCGCCACTGAGTGTGTAATCCAAAACAGGCCAAATATCGATGAAGCCCTGAACCTCACAGGGCTTCTGTGCGCCCCACCATCGGGGGTCAAATTCAACAAAAACGTGATAAATCAAAAAGTACACATCCGATCTTGATGGGGTTTTTTTTGCACGAAAGTGCATAAATAGACGAGCATTTACATTCAATTAAAAACGTTTTTGTATAAAACATTTTAATAGGAAATCGTGTTTCAAGTTTTGGGAAAAAAGTGAATGTCACAGGATGCATAGGTTCCTGTGGATGCGAATTTTTTTTTACATTATGTAATTGTTGCCCATCACGAGAGAGGGTATGAGACGAAATTTGGGACCTCTAGCCCTTCGGGAAGTATTTTTAATCATTTTTTGAAAATTACAGAAATTGGTCGAAAAAATGACAGAGTCCCACTTTTCACAGCCGTGCACCTGGTGATTGAAAACGTGCATCTGGTAACCCAAAAATGCGGTTCTCAATGCGCTTGCCGGTGTTACAGATATACATGTCCGATAATGATGCACCCTACTACGGACCTTTTTCAATGGGGGTCGGCCTGAATTATTTATGGAAGGTATGATTACTTTTTTTTTCTCCGTGCAACTGGTGATTGAAAACGTGCACCTGGTCACCCAAAACACGGTTCTCTATGCGGTTAGCGGTGTTCCCGAGATTCATGTCCGATAATGATGCACCCTACTACGGACCTTTTCAATGGGGGCCGGTCCGAATTATTTATGGAAGGTATGATTTTTTTTTTCTCTCTCCGTGCAACTGGTGATTGAAAACGTGCATCTGGTAACCCAAAACACGGTTCTCTATGCGGTTAGCGGTGTTCCCGAGATTCATGTCCGATAATGATGCACCCTACTACGGACCTTTTCAATGGGGGCCGGTCCGAATTATTTATGGAAGGTATGATTTTTTTTTTTTTTCAACACTTTTCCCCTCTTTTTCTCTCTCTGCCGGGGCCGGCCCTGGGTGCTTTATGGACGGTTTAAAACATGACTATGGATGCAAATGCTCATTTTCCTCCGTGCACCTGGTGATTGAAAACGTGCATCTGGTAACCCAAAAATTATAAAAGGGTTTTAAATACTTTTACCCGTCATTCTATTGATATAGCCCGCTAGGGGAGTGCCCCACTACGGCCCTCTCTCTGTCAGGGCCGTCCTTGGGTGCTTTTTACACACTTTAAGAAATCACGATGGATGCAGATTGCTATTAATCCTCCGTGCAACTGGTGATTGAAAACGTGCATCTGGTAACCCAAAATTTCAAATATGGTTCAAAATGAATTTAAAGGCACCCCTCTCATTGTTGCCCGCTATGGGAGCACCCCACTAAGGCCCTGTCTCGGTCGGGCCCGTCCTGAGTGCTTTATAGACACTTTAAGAAATCGCGATGGATGCAGATTGCTATTAATCCTCCGTGCAACTGGTGATTGAAAATGTGCAACTGGTGATTGAAAACGTGCACCTGGTCACCCAAAACACGGTTCTCTATGCGGTTAGCGGTGTTCCATCTATTCATGTCCGCTTATGGCGCACCCTACTACGGACCTTTAGCAATGGGGGCCGGCCCGAATTATTTATGGAAGGTCTGATGATGATTTTTTTTTTTTTTTCACCATCTCTTTCTCTCTCTGCCGGGGCCGGCCAAGAGTGCTTTATGGACGGTTTAAAACATGACTATGGATGCAAATGCTCATTTTCCTCCGTGCACCTGGTGATTGAAAACGTGCATCTGGTAACCCAAAAATTATAAAAGGGTTTTAAATACTTTTACCCGTCATTCTATTGATATAGCCCGCTAGGGGAGTGCCCCACTACGGCCCTCTCTCTGTCAGGGCCGTCCTTGGGTGCTTTTTACACACTTTAAGAAATCACGATGGATGCAGATTGCTATTAATCCTCCGTGCAACTGGTGATTGAAAACGTGCATCTGGTAACCCAAAATTTCAAATATGGTTCAAAATGAATTTAAAGGCACCCCTCTCATTGTTGCCCGCTATGGGAGCACCCCACTAAGGCCCTGTCTCGGTCGGGCCCGTCCTGAGTGCTTTATAGACACTTTAAGAAATCGCGATGGATGCAGATTGCTATTAATCCTCCGTGCAACTGGTGATTGAAAATGTGCAACTGGTGATTGAAAACGTGCACCTGGTCACCCAAAACACGGTTCTCTATGCGGTTAGCGGTGTTCCATCTATTCATGTCCGCTTATGGCGCACCCTACTACGGACCTTTAGCAATGGGGGCCGGCCCGAATTATTTATGGAAGGTCTGATGATGATTTTTTTTTTTTTTCACCATCTCTTTCTCTCTCTGCCGGGGCCGGCCAAGAGTGCTTTATGGACGGTTTAAAACATGACTATGGATGCAAATGCTCATTTTCCTCCGTGCACCTGGTGATTGAAAACGTGCATCTGGTAACCCAAAAATTATAAAAGGGTTTTAAATACTTTTACCCGTCATTCTATTGATATAGCCCGCTAGGGGAGTGCCCCACTACGGCCCTCTCTCTGTCAGGGCCGTCCTTGGGTGCTTTTTACACACTTTAAGAAATCACGATGGATGCAGATTGCTATTAATCCTCCGTGCAACTGGTGATTGAAAACGTGCATCTGGTAACCCAAAATTTCAAATATGGTTCAAAATGAATTTAAAGGCACCCCTCTCATTGTTGCCCGCTATGGGAGCACCCCACTAAGGCCCTGTCTCGGTCGGGCCCGTCCTGAGTGCTTTATAGACACTTTAAGAAATCGCGATGGATGCAGATTGCTATTAATCCTCCGTGCAACTGGTGATTGAAAATGTGCAACTGGTGATTGAAAACGTGCACCTGGTCACCCAAAACACGGTTCTCTATGCGGTTAGCGGTGTTCCATCTATTCATGTCCGCTTATGGCGCACCCTACTACGGACCTTTAGCAATGGGGGCCGGCCCGAATTATTTATGGAAGGTCTGATGATGATTTTTTTTTTTTTTTCACCATCTCTTTCTCTCTCTGCCGGGGCCGGCCAAGAGTGCTTTATGGACGGTTTAAAACATGACTATGGATGCAAATGCTCATTTTCCTCCGTGCACCTGGTGATTGAAAACGTGCATCTGGTAACCCAAAAATTATAAAAGGGTTTTAAATACTTTTACCCGTCATTCTATTGATATAGCCCGCTAGGGGAGTGCCCCACTACGGCCCTCTCTCTGTCAGGGCCGTCCTTGGGTGCTTTTTACACACTTTAAGAAATCACGATGGATGCAGATTGCTATTAATCCTCCGTGCAACTGGTGATTGAAAACGTGCATCTGGTAACCCAAAATTTCAAATATGGTTCAAAATGAATTTAAAGGCACCCCTCTCATTGTTGCCCGCTATGGGAGCACCCCACTAAGGCCCTGTCTCGGTCGGGCCCGTCCTGAGTGCTTTATAGACACTTTAAGAAATCGCGATGGATGCAGATTGCTATTAATCCTCCGTGCAACTGGTGATTGAAAATGTGCAACTGGTGATTGAAAACGTGCACCTGGTCACCCAAAACACGGTTCTCTATGCGGTTAGCGGTGTTCCATCTATTCATGTCCGCTTATGGCGCACCCTACTACGGACCTTTAGCAATGGGGGCCGGCCCGAATTATTTATGGAAGGTCTGATGATGATTTTTTTTTTTTTTCACCATCTCTTTCTCTCTCTGCCGGGGCCGGCCAAGAGTGCTTTATGGACGGTTTAAAACATGACTATGGATGCAAATGCTCATTTTCCTCCGTGCACCTGGTGATTGAAAACGTGCATCTGGTAACCCAAAAATTATAAAAGGGTTTTAAATACTTTTACCCGTCATTCTATTGATATAGCCCGCTAGGGGAGTGCCCCACTACGGCCCTCTCTCTGTCAGGGCCGTCCTTGGGTGCTTTTTACACACTTTAAGAAATCACGATGGATGCAGATTGCTATTAATCCTCCGTGCAACTGGTGATTGAAAACGTGCATCTGGTAACCCAAAATTTCAAATATGGTTCAAAATGAATTTAAAGGCACCCCTCTCATTGTTGCCCGCTATGGGAGCACCCCACTAAGGCCCTGTCTCGGTCGGGCCCGTCCTGAGTGCTTTATAGACACTTTAAGAAATCGCGATGGATGCAGATTGCTATTAATCCTCCGTGCAACTGGTGATTGAAAATGTGCAACTGGTGATTGAAAACGTGCACCTGGTCACCCAAAACACGGTTCTCTATGCGGTTAGCGGTGTTCCATCTATTCATGTCCGCTTATGGCGCACCCTACTACGGACCTTTAGCAATGGGGGCCGGCCCGAATTATTTATGGAAGGTCTGATGATGATTTTTTTTTTTTTTCACCATCTCTTTCTCTCTCTGCCGGGGCCGGCCAAGAGTGCTTTATGGACGGTTTAAAACATGACTATGGATGCAAATGCTCATTTTCCTCCGTGCACCTGGTGATTGAAAACGTGCATCTGGTAACCCAAAAATTATAAAAGGGTTTTAAATACTTTTACCCGTCATTCTATTGATATAGCCCGCTAGGGGAGTGCCCCACTACGGCCCTCTCTCTGTCAGGGCCGTCCTTGGGTGCTTTTTACACACTTTAAGAAATCACGATGGATGCAGATTGCTATTAATCCTCCGTGCAACTGGTGATTGAAAACGTGCATCTGGTAACCCAAAATTTCAAATATGGTTCAAAATGAATTTAAAGGCACCCCTCTCATTGTTGCCCGCTATGGGAGCACCCCACTAAGGCCCTGTCTCGGTCGGGCCCGTCCTGAGTGCTTTATAGACACTTTAAGAAATCGCGATGGATGCAGATTGCTATTAATCCTCCGTGCAACTGGTGATTGAAAATGTGCAACTGGTGATTGAAAACGTGCACCTGGTCACCCAAAACACGGTTCTCTATGCGGTTAGCGGTGTTCCATCTATTCATGTCCGCTTATGGCGCACCCTACTACGGACCTTTAGCAATGGGGGCCGGCCCGAATTATTTATGGAAGGTCTGATGATGATTTTTTTTTTTTTTCACCATCTCTTTCTCTCTCTGCCGGGGCCGGCCAAGAGTGCTTTATGGACGGTTTAAAACATGACTATGGATGCAAATGCTCATTTTCCTCCGTGCACCTGGTGATTGAAAACGTGCATCTGGTAACCCAAAAATTATAAAAGGGTTTTAAATACTTTTACCCGTCATTCTATTGATATAGCCCGCTAGGGGAGTGCCCCACTACGGCCCTCTCTCTGTCAGGGCCGTCCTTGGGTGCTTTTTACACACTTTAAGAAATCACGATGGATGCAGATTGCTATTAATCCTCCGTGCAACTGGTGATTGAAAACGTGCATCTGGTAACCCAAAATTTCAAATATGGTTCAAAATGAATTTAAAGGCACCCCTCTCATTGTTGCCCGCTATGGGAGCACCCCACTAAGGCCCTGTCTCGGTCGGGCCCGTCCTGAGTGCTTTATAGACACTTTAAGAAATCGCGATGGATGCAGATTGCTATTAATCCTCCGTGCAACTGGTGATTGAAAATGTGCAACTGGTGATTGAAAACGTGCACCTGGTCACCCAAAACACGGTTCTCTATGCGGTTAGCGGTGTTCCATCTATTCATGTCCGCTTATGGCGCACCCTACTACGGACCTTTAGCAATGGGGGCCGGCCCGAATTATTTATGGAAGGTCTGATGATGATTTTTTTTTTTTTTCACCATCTCTTTCTCTCTCTGCCGGGGCCGGCCAAGAGTGCTTTATGGACGGTTTAAAACATGACTATGGATGCAAATGCTCATTTTCCTCCGTGCACCTGGTGATTGAAAACGTGCATCTGGTAACCCAAAAATTATAAAAGGGTTTTAAATACTTTTACCCGTCATTCTATTGATATAGCCCGCTAGGGGAGTGCCCCACTACGGCCCTCTCTCTGTCAGGGCCGTCCTTGGGTGCTTTTTACACACTTTAAGAAATCACGATGGATGCAGATTGCTATTAATCCTCCGTGCAACTGGTGATTGAAAACGTGCATCTGGTAACCCAAAATTTCAAATATGGTTCAAAATGAATTTAAAGGCACCCCTCTCATTGTTGCCCGCTATGGGAGCACCCCACTAAGGCCCTGTCTCGGTCGGGCCCGTCCTGAGTGCTTTATAGACACTTTAAGAAATCGCGATGGATGCAGATTGCTATTAATCCTCCGTGCAACTGGTGATTGAAAATGTGCAACTGGTGATTGAAAACGTGCACCTGGTCACCCAAAACACGGTTCTCTATGCGGTTAGCGGTGTTCCATCTATTCATGTCCGCTTATGGCGCACCCTACTACGGACCTTTAGCAATGGGGGCCGGCCCGAATTATTTATGGAAGGTCTGATGATGATTTTTTTTTTTTTTCACCATCTCTTTCTCTCTCTGCCGGGGCCGGCCAAGAGTGCTTTATGGACGGTTTAAAACATGACTATGGATGCAAATGCTCATTTTCCTCCGTGCACCTGGTGATTGAAAACGTGCATCTGGTAACCCAAAAATTATAAAAGGGTTTTAAATACTTTTACCCGTCATTCTATTGATATAGCCCGCTAGGGGAGTGCCCCACTACGGCCCTCTCTCTGTCAGGGCCGTCCTTGGGTGCTTTTTACACACTTTAAGAAATCACGATGGATGCAGATTGCTATTAATCCTCCGTGCAACTGGTGATTGAAAACGTGCATCTGGTAACCCAAAATTTCAAATATGGTTCAAAATGAATTTAAAGGCACCCCTCTCATTGTTGCCCGCTATGGGAGCACCCCACTAAGGCCCTGTCTCGGTCGGGCCCGTCCTGAGTGCTTTATAGACACTTTAAGAAATCGCGATGGATGCAGATTGCTATTAATCCTCCGTGCAACTGGTGATTGAAAATGTGCAACTGGTGATTGAAAACGTGCACCTGGTCACCCAAAACACGGTTCTCTATGCGGTTAGCGGTGTTCCATCTATTCATGTCCGCTTATGGCGCACCCTACTACGGACCTTTAGCAATGGGGGCCGGCCCGAATTATTTATGGAAGGTCTGATGATGATTTTTTTTTTTTTTTCACCATCTCTTTCTCTCTCTGCCGGGGCCGGCCAAGAGTGCTTTATGGACGGTTTAAAACATGACTATGGATGCAAATGCTCATTTTCCTCCGTGCACCTGGTGATTGAAAACGTGCATCTGGTAACCCAAAAATTATAAAAGGGTTTTAAATACTTTTACCCGTCATTCTATTGATATAGCCCGCTAGGGGAGTGCCCCACTACGGCCCTCTCTCTGTCAGGGCCGTCCTTGGGTGCTTTTTACACACTTTAAGAAATCACGATGGATGCAGATTGCTATTAATCCTCCGTGCAACTGGTGATTGAAAACGTGCATCTGGTAACCCAAAATTTCAAATATGGTTCAAAATGAATTTAAAGGCACCCCTCTCATTGTTGCCCGCTATGGGAGCACCCCACTAAGGCCCTGTCTCGGTCGGGCCCGTCCTGAGTGCTTTATAGACACTTTAAGAAATCGCGATGGATGCAGATTGCTATTAATCCTCCGTGCAACTGGTGATTGAAAATGTGCAACTGGTGATTGAAAACGTGCACCTGGTCACCCAAAACACGGTTCTCTATGCGGTTAGCGGTGTTCCATCTATTCATGTCCGCTTATGGCGCACCCTACTACGGACCTTTAGCAATGGGGGCCGGCCCGAATTATTTATGGAAGGTCTGATGATGATTTTTTTTTTTTTTCACCATCTCTTTCTCTCTCTGCCGGGGCCGGCCAAGAGTGCTTTATGGACGGTTTAAAACATGACTATGGATGCAAATGCTCATTTTCCTCCGTGCACCTGGTGATTGAAAACGTGCATCTGGTAACCCAAAAATTATAAAAGGGTTTTAAATACTTTTACCCGTCATTCTATTGATATAGCCCGCTAGGGGAGTGCCCCACTACGGCCCTCTCTCTGTCAGGGCCGTCCTTGGGTGCTTTTTACACACTTTAAGAAATCACGATGGATGCAGATTGCTATTAATCCTCCGTGCAACTGGTGATTGAAAACGTGCATCTGGTAACCCAAAATTTCAAATATGGTTCAAAATGAATTTAAAGGCACCCCTCTCATTGTTGCCCGCTATGGGAGCACCCCACTAAGGCCCTGTCTCGGTCGGGCCCGTCCTGAGTGCTTTATAGACACTTTAAGAAATCGCGATGGATGCAGATTGCTATTAATCCTCCGTGCAACTGGTGATTGAAAATGTGCAACTGGTGATTGAAAACGTGCACCTGGTCACCCAAAACACGGTTCTCTATGCGGTTAGCGGTGTTCCATCTATTCATGTCCGCTTATGGCGCACCCTACTACGGACCTTTAGCAATGGGGGCCGGCCCGAATTATTTATGGAAGGTCTGATGATGATTTTTTTTTTTTTTTCACCATCTCTTTCTCTCTCTGCCGGGGCCGGCCAAGAGTGCTTTATGGACGGTTTAAAACATGACTATGGATGCAAATGCTCATTTTCCTCCGTGCACCTGGTGATTGAAAACGTGCATCTGGTAACCCAAAAATTATAAAAGGGTTTTAAATACTTTTACCCGTCATTCTATTGATATAGCCCGCTAGGGGAGTGCCCCACTACGGCCCTCTCTCTGTCAGGGCCGTCCTTGGGTGCTTTTTACACACTTTAAGAAATCACGATGGATGCAGATTGCTATTAATCCTCCGTGCAACTGGTGATTGAAAACGTGCATCTGGTAACCCAAAATTTCAAATATGGTTCAAAATGAATTTAAAGGCACCCCTCTCATTGTTGCCCGCTATGGGAGCACCCCACTAAGGCCCTGTCTCGGTCGGGCCCGTCCTGAGTGCTTTATAGACACTTTAAGAAATCGCGATGGATGCAGATTGCTATTAATCCTCCGTGCAACTGGTGATTGAAAATGTGCAACTGGTGATTGAAAACGTGCACCTGGTCACCCAAAACACGGTTCTCTATGCGGTTAGCGGTGTTCCATCTATTCATGTCCGCTTATGGCGCACCCTACTACGGACCTTTAGCAATGGGGGCCGGCCCGAATTATTTATGGAAGGTCTGATGATGATTTTTTTTTTTTTTCACCATCTCTTTCTCTCTCTGCCGGGGCCGGCCAAGAGTGCTTTATGGACGGTTTAAAACATGACTATGGATGCAAATGCTCATTTTCCTCCGTGCACCTGGTGATTGAAAACGTGCATCTGGTAACCCAAAAATTATAAAAGGGTTTTAAATACTTTTACCCGTCATTCTATTGATATAGCCCGCTAGGGGAGTGCCCCACTACGGCCCTCTCTCTGTCAGGGCCGTCCTTGGGTGCTTTTTACACACTTTAAGAAATCACGATGGATGCAGATTGCTATTAATCCTCCGTGCAACTGGTGATTGAAAACGTGCATCTGGTAACCCAAAATTTCAAATATGGTTCAAAATGAATTTAAAGGCACCCCTCTCATTGTTGCCCGCTATGGGAGCACCCCACTAAGGCCCTGTCTCGGTCGGGCCCGTCCTGAGTGCTTTATAGACACTTTAAGAAATCGCGATGGATGCAGATTGCTATTAATCCTCCGTGCAACTGGTGATTGAAAATGTGCAACTGGTGATTGAAAACGTGCACCTGGTCACCCAAAACACGGTTCTCTATGCGGTTAGCGGTGTTCCATCTATTCATGTCCGCTTATGGCGCACCCTACTACGGACCTTTAGCAATGGGGGCCGGCCCGAATTATTTATGGAAGGTCTGATGATGATTTTTTTTTTTTTTTCACCATCTCTTTCTCTCTCTGCCGGGGCCGGCCAAGAGTGCTTTATGGACGGTTTAAAACATGACTATGGATGCAAATGCTCATTTTCCTCCGTGCACCTGGTGATTGAAAACGTGCATCTGGTAACCCAAAAATTATAAAAGGGTTTTAAATACTTTTACCCGTCATTCTATTGATATAGCCCGCTAGGGGAGTGCCCCACTACGGCCCTCTCTCTGTCAGGGCCGTCCTTGGGTGCTTTTTACACACTTTAAGAAATCACGATGGATGCAGATTGCTATTAATCCTCCGTGCAACTGGTGATTGAAAACGTGCATCTGGTAACCCAAAATTTCAAATATGGTTCAAAATGAATTTAAAGGCACCCCTCTCATTGTTGCCCGCTATGGGAGCACCCCACTAAGGCCCTGTCTCGGTCGGGCCCGTCCTGAGTGCTTTATAGACACTTTAAGAAATCGCGATGGATGCAGATTGCTATTAATCCTCCGTGCAACTGGTGATTGAAAATGTGCAACTGGTGATTGAAAACGTGCACCTGGTCACCCAAAACACGGTTCTCTATGCGGTTAGCGGTGTTCCATCTATTCATGTCCGCTTATGGCGCACCCTACTACGGACCTTTAGCAATGGGGGCCGGCCCGAATTATTTATGGAAGGTCTGATGATGATTTTTTTTTTTTTTCACCATCTCTTTCTCTCTCTGCCGGGGCCGGCCAAGAGTGCTTTATGGACGGTTTAAAACATGACTATGGATGCAAATGCTCATTTTCCTCCGTGCACCTGGTGATTGAAAACGTGCATCTGGTAACCCAAAAATTATAAAAGGGTTTTAAATACTTTTACCCGTCATTCTATTGATATAGCCCGCTAGGGGAGTGCCCCACTACGGCCCTCTCTCTGTCAGGGCCGTCCTTGGGTGCTTTTTACACACTTTAAGAAATCACGATGGATGCAGATTGCTATTAATCCTCCGTGCAACTGGTGATTGAAAACGTGCATCTGGTAACCCAAAATTTCAAATATGGTTCAAAATGAATTTAAAGGCACCCCTCTCATTGTTGCCCGCTATGGGAGCACCCCACTAAGGCCCTGTCTCGGTCGGGCCCGTCCTGAGTGCTTTATAGACACTTTAAGAAATCGCGATGGATGCAGATTGCTATTAATCCTCCGTGCAACTGGTGATTGAAAATGTGCAACTGGTGATTGAAAACGTGCACCTGGTCACCCAAAACACGGTTCTCTATGCGGTTAGCGGTGTTCCATCTATTCATGTCCGCTTATGGCGCACCCTACTACGGACCTTTAGCAATGGGGGCCGGCCCGAATTATTTATGGAAGGTCTGATGATGATTTTTTTTTTTTTTTCACCATCTCTTTCTCTCTCTGCCGGGGCCGGCCAAGAGTGCTTTATGGACGGTTTAAAACATGACTATGGATGCAAATGCTCATTTTCCTCCGTGCACCTGGTGATTGAAAACGTGCATCTGGTAACCCAAAAATTATAAAAGGGTTTTAAATACTTTTACCCGTCATTCTATTGATATAGCCCGCTAGGGGAGTGCCCCACTACGGCCCTCTCTCTGTCAGGGCCGTCCTTGGGTGCTTTTTACACACTTTAAGAAATCACGATGGATGCAGATTGCTATTAATCCTCCGTGCAACTGGTGATTGAAAACGTGCATCTGGTAACCCAAAATTTCAAATATGGTTCAAAATGAATTTAAAGGCACCCCTCTCATTGTTGCCCGCTATGGGAGCACCCCACTAAGGCCCTGTCTCGGTCGGGCCCGTCCTGAGTGCTTTATAGACACTTTAAGAAATCGCGATGGATGCAGATTGCTATTAATCCTCCGTGCAACTGGTGATTGAAAATGTGCAACTGGTGATTGAAAACGTGCACCTGGTCACCCAAAACACGGTTCTCTATGCGGTTAGCGGTGTTCCATCTATTCATGTCCGCTTATGGCGCACCCTACTACGGACCTTTAGCAATGGGGGCCGGCCCGAATTATTTATGGAAGGTCTGATGATGATTTTTTTTTTTTTTTCACCATCTCTTTCTCTCTCTGCCGGGGCCGGCCAAGAGTGCTTTATGGACGGTTTAAAACATGACTATGGATGCAAATGCTCATTTTCCTCCGTGCACCTGGTGATTGAAAACGTGCATCTGGTAACCCAAAAATTATAAAAGGGTTTTAAATACTTTTACCCGTCATTCTATTGATATAGCCCGCTAGGGGAGTGCCCCACTACGGCCCTCTCTCTGTCAGGGCCGTCCTTGGGTGCTTTTTACACACTTTAAGAAATCACGATGGATGCAGATTGCTATTAATCCTCCGTGCAACTGGTGATTGAAAACGTGCATCTGGTAACCCAAAAATTATAAAACGGTTTTAAATACTTTTACCGGTCATTCTATTGATATAGCCCGCTATGGGAGCACCCCACTAAGGCCCTGTCTCGGTCGGGGCCGTCCTTCAGTGCTTTATATACAGTTTCATATATTACGATGGATGCAGATTGTGATTGTTTTCCAAAAGACCCGTGTGCATCTGGTAACCCAAAAATTATAAAACTGTTTTAAATCATTTTACCGGTCATTCTATTGATATAGCCCGCTAGGGGAGTACCCTACTACGGCCCTCTCTCGGTCAGGCCCGTCCTTAGGTGCTTTATATACAGTTTAAGATATTACGATGGATGCAGATTGTGATTGTTTTCCAAAAGACCCGTGTGCATCTGGTAACCCAAAAATTAAAATATGGTTCAAAACCCGGGTAACACCACTCTATTTACGGACATGACAGTAGAGCTTACCCCCTGGAGCTATTGACCTCCAGGCTTGTAGGCCCTTACTCACCACCCGGGTATCACCCCTCTATTTCGGGGATGATACCAGCAGGGGACCCCCCCCACCTCCACAACCTCGCATACCAGGTGAACCAGGGCACCCACACTTAAGCACCCCTCCTCGGACATTAAAGCAGATAACCGCGCTGTTATGAACCGCGTGCACCTGGTCACCCAAATGGAACTTGTGCACCTGGTCACCCAAAAGGACCGGCGTGCACCTGGTCACCCAAAGGCCGGCGTGCACCTGGTCACCCAAAAGGACCATGTGCACCTGGTCACCCAAAGGCCGGCGTGCACCTGGTCACCCAAAAGGACCGTGTGCACCTGGTCACCCAAAGGCCGGCGTGCACCTGGTCACCCAAAGGACCATGTGCACCTGGTCACCCAAAAGGACCATGTGCACCTGGTCACCCAAAGGCCGGCGTGCACCTGGTCACCCAAAAGGACCATGTGCACCTGGTCACCCAAAGGCCGGCGTGCACCTGGTCACCCAAAGGACCATGTGCACCTGGTCACCCAAAAGGACCATGTGCACCTGGTCACCCAAAGGCCGGCGTGCACCTGGTCACCCAAAGGACCATGTGCACCTGGTCACCCAAAGGCCGGCGTGCACCTGGTCACCCAAAGGACCATGTGCACCTGGTCACCCAAAGGCCGGCGTGCACCTGGTCACCCAAAGGACCATGTGCACCTGGTCACCCAAAAGGACCATGTGCACCTGGTCACCCAAAGGCCGGCGTGCACCTGGTCACCCAAAGGACCATGTGCACCTGGTCACCCAAAGGCCGGCGTGCACCTGGTCACCCAAAGGACCATGTGCACCTGGTCACCCAAAGGCCGGCGTGCACCTGGTCACCCAAAGGACCATGTGCACCTGGTCACCCAAAAGGACCATGTGCACCTGGTCACCCAAAGGCCGGCGTGCACCTGGTCACCCAAAGGACCATGTGCACCTGGTCACCCAAAAGAACCGTGTGCACCTGGTCACCCAAAGGCCGGCGTGCACCTGGTCACCCAAAGGACCATGTGCACCTGGTCACCCAAAAGGACCATGTGCACCTGGTCACCCAAAGGCCGGCGTGCACCTGGTCACCCAAAGGACCATGTGCACCTGGTCACCCAAAAGAACCGTGTGCACCTGGTCACCCAAAGGCCGGCGTGCACCTGGTCACCCAAAGGACCATGTGCACCTGGTCACCCAAAAGGACCATGTGCACCTGGTCACCCAAAGGCCGGCGTGCACCTGGTCACCCAAAGGACCATGTGCACCTGGTCACCCAAAAGAACCGTGTGCACCTGGTCACCCAAAGGCCGGCGTGCACCTGGTCACCCAAAGGACCATGTGCACCTGGTCACCCAAAAGAACCGTGTGCACCTGGTCACCCAAAGGCCGGCGTGCACCTGGTCACCCAAAGGACCATGTGCACCTGGTCACCCAAAAGCCGGCGTGCACCTGGTCACCCAAATGGAACTTGTGCACCTGGTCACCCAAAAGCCGGCGTGCACCTGGTCACCCAAATGGAACTTGTGCACCTGGTCACCCAAAAGCCGGCGTGCACCTGGTCACCCAAATGGAACTTGTGCACCTGGTCACCCAAAAGACCGGCGTGCACCTGGTCACCCAAAAGCCGGCGTGCACCTGGTCACCCAAATGGAACTTGTGCACCTGGTCACCCAAAAATTATAAAACTGTCCAAAATGCATTTACCGGTCATTTTATTTATATAGCCCGCTAGGGGAGTAGCCCACTACGGCCCTCTCTTGGTCGGGGCCGTGCTTAGTGCTTTATGGACACTTTAAGATATTACGATGGATGCAGATTGTGATTGTTTTGCAAAAGACCCGTGTGCATCTGGTAACCCAAAAATTATAAAACTGTTCAAAATGCATTTAAAGCTATACCTGACCTTCATGCCCGCCAGGGGAGTAGCCCACTACGGCCCTCTCTCAGTGGGGGCCCTATTTGAGTGCTTTATGGACGGTTTAAAATATCACGATGGATGCAGATTGCTATTAATCC
>NW_023493657.1:2310973-2314984 GCF_013265735.2 Oncorhynchus mykiss
TTCCCCTCTTTTTCTCTCTCTGCCGGGGCCGGCCCTGGGTGCTTTATGGACGGTTTAAAACATGACTATGGATGCAAATGCTCATTTTCCTCCGTGCACCTGGTGATTGAAAACGTGCATCTGGTAACCCAAAAATTATAAAAGGGTTTTAAATACTTTTACCCGTCATTCTATTGATATAGCCCGCTAGGGGAGTGCCCCACTACGGCCCTCTCTCTGTCAGGGCCGTCCTTGGGTGCTTTTTACACACTTTAAGAAATCACGATGGATGCAGATTGCTATTAATCCTCCGTGCAACTGGTGATTGAAAACGTGCATCTGGTAACCCAAAATTTCAAATATGGTTCAAAATGAATTTAAAGGCACCCCTCTCATTGTTGCCCGCTATGGGAGCACCCCACTAAGGCCCTGTCTCGGTCGGGCCCGTCCTGAGTGCTTTATAGACACTTTAAGAAATCGCGATGGATGCAGATTGCTATTAATCCTCCGTGCAACTGGTGATTGAAAATGTGCAACTGGTGATTGAAAACGTGCACCTGGTCACCCAAAACACGGTTCTCTATGCGGTTAGCGGTGTTCCATCTATTCATGTCCGCTTATGGCGCACCCTACTACGGACCTTTAGCAATGGGGGCCGGCCCGAATTATTTATGGAAGGTCTGATGATGATTTTTTTTTTTTTTTTCACCATCTCTTTCTCTCTCTGCCGGGGCCGGCCAAGAGTGCTTTATGGACGGTTTAAAACATGACTATGGATGCAAATGCTCATTTTCCTCCGTGCACCTGGTGATTGAAAACGTGCATCTGGTAACCCAAAAATTATAAAAGGGTTTTAAATACTTTTACCCGTCATTCTATTGATATAGCCCGCTAGGGGAGTGCCCCACTACGGCCCTCTCTCTGTCAGGGCCGTCCTTGGGTGCTTTTTACACACTTTAAGAAATCACGATGGATGCAGATTGCTATTAATCCTCCGTGCAACTGGTGATTGAAAACGTGCATCTGGTAACCCAAAATTTCAAATATGGTTCAAAATGAATTTAAAGGCACCCCTCTCATTGTTGCCCGCTATGGGAGCACCCCACTAAGGCCCTGTCTCGGTCGGGCCCGTCCTGAGTGCTTTATAGACACTTTAAGAAATCGCGATGGATGCAGATTGCTATTAATCCTCCGTGCAACTGGTGATTGAAAATGTGCAACTGGTGATTGAAAACGTGCACCTGGTCACCCAAAACACGGTTCTCTATGCGGTTAGCGGTGTTCCATCTATTCATGTCCGCTTATGGCGCACCCTACTACGGACCTTTAGCAATGGGGGCCGGCCCGAATTATTTATGGAAGGTCTGATGATGATTTTTTTTTTTTTTCACCATCTCTTTCTCTCTCTGCCGGGGCCGGCCAAGAGTGCTTTATGGACGGTTTAAAACATGACTATGGATGCAAATGCTCATTTTCCTCCGTGCACCTGGTGATTGAAAACGTGCATCTGGTAACCCAAAAATTATAAAAGGGTTTTAAATACTTTTACCCGTCATTCTATTGATATAGCCCGCTAGGGGAGTGCCCCACTACGGCCCTCTCTCTGTCAGGGCCGTCCTTGGGTGCTTTTTACACACTTTAAGAAATCACGATGGATGCAGATTGCTATTAATCCTCCGTGCAACTGGTGATTGAAAACGTGCATCTGGTAACCCAAAATTTCAAATATGGTTCAAAATGAATTTAAAGGCACCCCTCTCATTGTTGCCCGCTATGGGAGCACCCCACTAAGGCCCTGTCTCGGTCGGGCCCGTCCTGAGTGCTTTATAGACACTTTAAGAAATCGCGATGGATGCAGATTGCTATTAATCCTCCGTGCAACTGGTGATTGAAAATGTGCAACTGGTGATTGAAAACGTGCACCTGGTCACCCAAAACACGGTTCTCTATGCGGTTAGCGGTGTTCCATCTATTCATGTCCGCTTATGGCGCACCCTACTACGGACCTTTAGCAATGGGGGCCGGCCCGAATTATTTATGGAAGGTCTGATGATGATTTTTTTTTTTTTTCACCATCTCTTTCTCTCTCTGCCGGGGCCGGCCAAGAGTGCTTTATGGACGGTTTAAAACATGACTATGGATGCAAATGCTCATTTTCCTCCGTGCACCTGGTGATTGAAAACGTGCATCTGGTAACCCAAAAATTATAAAAGGGTTTTAAATACTTTTACCCGTCATTCTATTGATATAGCCCGCTAGGGGAGTGCCCCACTACGGCCCTCTCTCTGTCAGGGCCGTCCTTGGGTGCTTTTTACACACTTTAAGAAATCACGATGGATGCAGATTGCTATTAATCCTCCGTGCAACTGGTGATTGAAAACGTGCATCTGGTAACCCAAAATTTCAAATATGGTTCAAAATGAATTTAAAGGCACCCCTCTCATTGTTGCCCGCTATGGGAGCACCCCACTAAGGCCCTGTCTCGGTCGGGCCCGTCCTGAGTGCTTTATAGACACTTTAAGAAATCGCGATGGATGCAGATTGCTATTAATCCTCCGTGCAACTGGTGATTGAAAATGTGCAACTGGTGATTGAAAACGTGCACCTGGTCACCCAAAACACGGTTCTCTATGCGGTTAGCGGTGTTCCATCTATTCATGTCCGCTTATGGCGCACCCTACTACGGACCTTTAGCAATGGGGGCCGGCCCGAATTATTTATGGAAGGTCTGATGATGATTTTTTTTTTTTTCACCATCTCTTTCTCTCTCTGCCGGGGCCGGCCAAGAGTGCTTTATGGACGGTTTAAAACATGACTATGGATGCAAATGCTCATTTTCCTCCGTGCACCTGGTGATTGAAAACGTGCATCTGTAACCCAAAAATTATAAAAGGGTTTTAAATACTTTTACCCGTCATTCTATTGATATAGCCCGCTAGGGGAGTGCCCCACTACGGCCCTCTCTCTGTCAGGGCCGTCCTTGGGTGCTTTTTACACACTTTAAGAAATCACGATGGATGCAGATTGCTATTAATCCTCCGTGCAACTGGTGATTGAAAACGTGCATCTGGTAACCCAAAATTTCAAATATGGTTCAAAATGAATTTAAAGGCACCCCTCTCATTGTTGCCCGCTATGGGAGCACCCCACTAAGGCCCTGTCTCGGTCGGGCCCGTCCTGAGTGCTTTATAGACACTTTAAGAAATCGCGATGGATGCAGATTGCTATTAATCCTCCGTGCAACTGGTGATTGAAAATGTGCAACTGGTGATTGAAAACGTGCACCTGGTCACCCAAAACACGGTTCTCTATGCGGTTAGCGGTGTTCCATCTATTCATGTCCGCTTATGGCGCACCCTACTACGGACCTTTAGCAATGGGGGCCGGCCCGAATTATTTATGGAAGGTCTGATGATGATTTTTTTTTTTTTTCACCATCTCTTTCTCTCTCTGCCGGGGCCGGCCAAGAGTGCTTTATGGACGGTTTAAAACATGACTATGGATGCAAATGCTCATTTTCCTCCGTGCACCTGGTGATTGAAAACGTGCATCTGGTAACCCAAAAATTATAAAAGGGTTTTAAATACTTTTACCCGTCATTCTATTGATATAGCCCGCTAGGGGAGTGCCCCACTACGGCCCTCTCTCTGTCAGGGCCGTCCTTGGGTGCTTTTTACACACTTTAAGAAATCACGATGGATGCAGATTGCTATTAATCCTCCGTGCAACTGGTGATTGAAAACGTGCATCTGGTAACCCAAAATTTCAAATATGGTTCAAAATGAATTTAAAGGCACCCCTCTCATTGTTGCCCGCTATGGGAGCACCCCACTAAGGCCCTGTCTCGGTCGGGCCCGTCCTGAGTGCTTTATAGACACTTTAAGAAATCGCGATGGATGCAGATTGCTATTAATCCTCCGTGCAACTGGTGATTGAAAATGTGCAACTGGTGATTGAAAACGTGCACCTGGTCACCCAAAACACGGTTCTCTATGCGGTTAGCGGTGTTCCATCTATTCATGTCCGCTTATG
>NW_023493657.1:2865155-2877655 GCF_013265735.2 Oncorhynchus mykiss
TGATAGCTGGGATAGAGCACCTGCCCAGGACAAGGCTCAATATCCTCCCACCACCAAGCTGGGCAACGTGGATCAAAAGTTAGGACACATCGGGCGCCGAAGGGTCTGGTCAAACCACTAAATCGGTCGCCGGCGGGAAAATGTCCAAAGTACCATGGTTCTGAGGGTCTGACTTCCCTCAAAACTGTCCGTTACTCATTTTCTATTCGGACTGAGCAGTTTGACACCACCCCCGTCTCTCTAGGACATGGAAGTCCTGTTGCCAAAAACCAGGTTTCTGAAATCGCGCCGGTACCTGTCTGGTCGACCCGCCACTGAGTGTGTAATCCAAAACAGGCCAAATATCGATGAAGCCCTGAACCTCACAGGGCTTCTGTGCGCCCCACCATCGGGGGTCAAATTCAACAAAAACGTGATAAATCAAAAAGTACACATCCGATCTTGATGGGGTTTTTTTTGCACGAAAGTGCATAAATAGACGAGCATTTACATTCAATTAAAAACGTTTTTGTATAAAACATTTTAATAGGAAATCGTGTTTCAAGTTTTGGGAAAAAAGTGAATGTCACAGGATGCATAGGTTCCTGTGGATGCGAATTTTTTTTTACATTATGTAATTGTTGCCCATCACGAGAGAGGGTATGAGACGAAATTTGGGACCTCTAGCCCTTCGGGAAGTATTTTTAATCATTTTTTGAAAATTACAGAAATTGGTCGAAAAAATGACAGAGTCCCACTTTTCACAGCCGTGCACCTGGTGATTGAAAACGTGCATCTGGTAACCCAAAAATGCGGTTCTCAATGCGCTTGCCGGTGTTACAGATATACATGTCCGATAATGATGCACCCTACTACGGACCTTTTTCAATGGGGGTCGGCCTGAATTATTTATGGAAGGTATGATTACTTTTTTTTTCTCCGTGCAACTGGTGATTGAAAACGTGCACCTGGTCACCCAAAACACGGTTCTCTATGCGGTTAGCGGTGTTCCCGAGATTCATGTCCGATAATGATGCACCCTACTACGGACCTTTTCAATGGGGGCCGGTCCGAATTATTTATGGAAGGTATGATTTTTTTTTTCTCTCTCCGTGCAACTGGTGATTGAAAACGTGCACCTGGTCACCCAAAACACGGTTCTCTATGCGGTTAGCGGTGTTCCATCTATTCATGTCCGCTTATGGCGCACCCTACTACGGACCTTTAGCAATGGGGGCCGGCCCGAATTATTTATGGAAGGTCTGATGATGATTTTTTTTTTTTTTTCACCATCTCTTTCTCTCTCTGCCGGGGCCGGCCAAGAGTGCTTTATGGACGGTTTAAAACATGACTATGGATGCAAATGCTCATTTTCCTCCGTGCACCTGGTGATTGAAAACGTGCATCTGGTAACCCAAAAATTATAAAAGGGTTTTAAATACTTTTACCCGTCATTCTATTGATATAGCCCGCTAGGGGAGTGCCCCACTACGGCCCTCTCTCTGTCAGGGCCGTCCTTGGGTGCTTTTTACACACTTTAAGAAATCACGATGGATGCAGATTGCTATTAATCCTCCGTGCAACTGGTGATTGAAAACGTGCATCTGGTAACCCAAAATTTCAAATATGGTTCAAAATGAATTTAAAGGCACCCCTCTCATTGTTGCCCGCTATGGGAGCACCCCACTAAGGCCCTGTCTCGGTCGGGCCCGTCCTGAGTGCTTTATAGACACTTTAAGAAATCGCGATGGATGCAGATTGCTATTAATCCTCCGTGCAACTGGTGATTGAAAATGTGCAACTGGTGATTGAAAACGTGCACCTGGTCACCCAAAACACGGTTCTCTATGCGGTTAGCGGTGTTCCATCTATTCATGTCCGCTTATGGCGCACCCTACTACGGACCTTTAGCAATGGGGGCCGGCCCGAATTATTTATGGAAGGTCTGATGATGATTTTTTTTTTTTTTTCACCATCTCTTTCTCTCTCTGCCGGGGCCGGCCAAGAGTGCTTTATGGACGGTTTAAAACATGACTATGGATGCAAATGCTCATTTTCCTCCGTGCACCTGGTGATTGAAAACGTGCATCTGGTAACCCAAAAATTATAAAAGGGTTTTAAATACTTTTACCCGTCATTCTATTGATATAGCCCGCTAGGGGAGTGCCCCACTACGGCCCTCTCTCTGTCAGGGCCGTCCTTGGGTGCTTTTTACACACTTTAAGAAATCACGATGGATGCAGATTGCTATTAATCCTCCGTGCAACTGGTGATTGAAAACGTGCATCTGGTAACCCAAAATTTCAAATATGGTTCAAAATGAATTTAAAGGCACCCCTCTCATTGTTGCCCGCTATGGGAGCACCCCACTAAGGCCCTGTCTCGGTCGGGCCCGTCCTGAGTGCTTTATAGACACTTTAAGAAATCGCGATGGATGCAGATTGCTATTAATCCTCCGTGCAACTGGTGATTGAAAATGTGCAACTGGTGATTGAAAACGTGCACCTGGTCACCCAAAACACGGTTCTCTATGCGGTTAGCGGTGTTCCATCTATTCATGTCCGCTTATGGCGCACCCTACTACGGACCTTTAGCAATGGGGGCCGGCCCGAATTATTTATGGAAGGTCTGATGATGATTTTTTTTTTTTTTTCACCATCTCTTTCTCTCTCTGCCGGGGCCGGCCAAGAGTGCTTTATGGACGGTTTAAAACATGACTATGGATGCAAATGCTCATTTTCCTCCGTGCACCTGGTGATTGAAAACGTGCATCTGGTAACCCAAAAATTATAAAAGGGTTTTAAATACTTTTACCCGTCATTCTATTGATATAGCCCGCTAGGGGAGTGCCCCACTACGGCCCTCTCTCTGTCAGGGCCGTCCTTGGGTGCTTTTTACACACTTTAAGAAATCACGATGGATGCAGATTGCTATTAATCCTCCGTGCAACTGGTGATTGAAAACGTGCATCTGGTAACCCAAAATTTCAAATATGGTTCAAAATGAATTTAAAGGCACCCCTCTCATTGTTGCCCGCTATGGGAGCACCCCACTAAGGCCCTGTCTCGGTCGGGCCCGTCCTGAGTGCTTTATAGACACTTTAAGAAATCGCGATGGATGCAGATTGCTATTAATCCTCCGTGCAACTGGTGATTGAAAATGTGCAACTGGTGATTGAAAACGTGCACCTGGTCACCCAAAACACGGTTCTCTATGCGGTTAGCGGTGTTCCATCTATTCATGTCCGCTTATGGCGCACCCTACTACGGACCTTTAGCAATGGGGGCCGGCCCGAATTATTTATGGAAGGTCTGATGATGATTTTTTTTTTTTTTTCACCATCTCTTTCTCTCTCTGCCGGGGCCGGCCAAGAGTGCTTTATGGACGGTTTAAAACATGACTATGGATGCAAATGCTCATTTTCCTCCGTGCACCTGGTGATTGAAAACGTGCATCTGGTAACCCAAAAATTATAAAAGGGTTTTAAATACTTTTACCCGTCATTCTATTGATATAGCCCGCTAGGGGAGTGCCCCACTACGGCCCTCTCTCTGTCAGGGCCGTCCTTGGGTGCTTTTTACACACTTTAAGAAATCACGATGGATGCAGATTGCTATTAATCCTCCGTGCAACTGGTGATTGAAAACGTGCATCTGGTAACCCAAAATTTCAAATATGGTTCAAAATGAATTTAAAGGCACCCCTCTCATTGTTGCCCGCTATGGGAGCACCCCACTAAGGCCCTGTCTCGGTCGGGCCCGTCCTGAGTGCTTTATAGACACTTTAAGAAATCGCGATGGATGCAGATTGCTATTAATCCTCCGTGCAACTGGTGATTGAAAATGTGCAACTGGTGATTGAAAACGTGCACCTGGTCACCCAAAACACGGTTCTCTATGCGGTTAGCGGTGTTCCATCTATTCATGTCCGCTTATGGCGCACCCTACTACGGACCTTTAGCAATGGGGGCCGGCCCGAATTATTTATGGAAGGTCTGATGATGATTTTTTTTTTTTTTCACCATCTCTTTCTCTCTCTGCCGGGGCCGGCCAAGAGTGCTTTATGGACGGTTTAAAACATGACTATGGATGCAAATGCTCATTTTCCTCCGTGCACCTGGTGATTGAAAACGTGCATCTGGTAACCCAAAAATTATAAAAGGGTTTTAAATACTTTTACCCGTCATTCTATTGATATAGCCCGCTAGGGGAGTGCCCCACTACGGCCCTCTCTCTGTCAGGGCCGTCCTTGGGTGCTTTTTACACACTTTAAGAAATCACGATGGATGCAGATTGCTATTAATCCTCCGTGCAACTGGTGATTGAAAACGTGCATCTGGTAACCCAAAATTTCAAATATGGTTCAAAATGAATTTAAAGGCACCCCTCTCATTGTTGCCCGCTATGGGAGCACCCCACTAAGGCCCTGTCTCGGTCGGGCCCGTCCTGAGTGCTTTATAGACACTTTAAGAAATCGCGATGGATGCAGATTGCTATTAATCCTCCGTGCAACTGGTGATTGAAAATGTGCAACTGGTGATTGAAAACGTGCACCTGGTCACCCAAAACACGGTTCTCTATGCGGTTAGCGGTGTTCCATCTATTCATGTCCGCTTATGGCGCACCCTACTACGGACCTTTAGCAATGGGGGCCGGCCCGAATTATTTATGGAAGGTCTGATGATGATTTTTTTTTTTTTTTCACCATCTCTTTCTCTCTCTGCCGGGGCCGGCCAAGAGTGCTTTATGGACGGTTTAAAACATGACTATGGATGCAAATGCTCATTTTCCTCCGTGCACCTGGTGATTGAAAACGTGCATCTGGTAACCCAAAAATTATAAAAGGGTTTTAAATACTTTTACCCGTCATTCTATTGATATAGCCCGCTAGGGGAGTGCCCCACTACGGCCCTCTCTCTGTCAGGGCCGTCCTTGGGTGCTTTTTACACACTTTAAGAAATCACGATGGATGCAGATTGCTATTAATCCTCCGTGCAACTGGTGATTGAAAACGTGCATCTGGTAACCCAAAATTTCAAATATGGTTCAAAATGAATTTAAAGGCACCCCTCTCATTGTTGCCCGCTATGGGAGCACCCCACTAAGGCCCTGTCTCGGTCGGGCCCGTCCTGAGTGCTTTATAGACACTTTAAGAAATCGCGATGGATGCAGATTGCTATTAATCCTCCGTGCAACTGGTGATTGAAAATGTGCAACTGGTGATTGAAAACGTGCACCTGGTCACCCAAAACACGGTTCTCTATGCGGTTAGCGGTGTTCCATCTATTCATGTCCGCTTATGGCGCACCCTACTACGGACCTTTAGCAATGGGGGCCGGCCCGAATTATTTATGGAAGGTCTGATGATGATTTTTTTTTTTTTTCACCATCTCTTTCTCTCTCTGCCGGGGCCGGCCAAGAGTGCTTTATGGACGGTTTAAAACATGACTATGGATGCAAATGCTCATTTTCCTCCGTGCACCTGGTGATTGAAAACGTGCATCTGGTAACCCAAAAATTATAAAAGGGTTTTAAATACTTTTACCCGTCATTCTATTGATATAGCCCGCTAGGGGAGTGCCCCACTACGGCCCTCTCTCTGTCAGGGCCGTCCTTGGGTGCTTTTTACACACTTTAAGAAATCACGATGGATGCAGATTGCTATTAATCCTCCGTGCAACTGGTGATTGAAAACGTGCATCTGGTAACCCAAAATTTCAAATATGGTTCAAAATGAATTTAAAGGCACCCCTCTCATTGTTGCCCGCTATGGGAGCACCCCACTAAGGCCCTGTCTCGGTCGGGCCCGTCCTGAGTGCTTTATAGACACTTTAAGAAATCGCGATGGATGCAGATTGCTATTAATCCTCCGTGCAACTGGTGATTGAAAATGTGCAACTGGTGATTGAAAACGTGCACCTGGTCACCCAAAACACGGTTCTCTATGCGGTTAGCGGTGTTCCATCTATTCATGTCCGCTTATGGCGCACCCTACTACGGACCTTTAGCAATGGGGGCCGGCCCGAATTATTTATGGAAGGTCTGATGATGATTTTTTTTTTTTTTCACCATCTCTTTCTCTCTCTGCCGGGGCCGGCCAAGAGTGCTTTATGGACGGTTTAAAACATGACTATGGATGCAAATGCTCATTTTCCTCCGTGCACCTGGTGATTGAAAACGTGCATCTGGTAACCCAAAAATTATAAAAGGGTTTTAAATACTTTTACCCGTCATTCTATTGATATAGCCCGCTAGGGGAGTGCCCCACTACGGCCCTCTCTCTGTCAGGGCCGTCCTTGGGTGCTTTTTACACACTTTAAGAAATCACGATGGATGCAGATTGCTATTAATCCTCCGTGCAACTGGTGATTGAAAACGTGCATCTGGTAACCCAAAATTTCAAATATGGTTCAAAATGAATTTAAAGGCACCCCTCTCATTGTTGCCCGCTATGGGAGCACCCCACTAAGGCCCTGTCTCGGTCGGGCCCGTCCTGAGTGCTTTATAGACACTTTAAGAAATCGCGATGGATGCAGATTGCTATTAATCCTCCGTGCAACTGGTGATTGAAAATGTGCAACTGGTGATTGAAAACGTGCACCTGGTCACCCAAAACACGGTTCTCTATGCGGTTAGCGGTGTTCCATCTATTCATGTCCGCTTATGGCGCACCCTACTACGGACCTTTAGCAATGGGGGCCGGCCCGAATTATTTATGGAAGGTCTGATGATGATTTTTTTTTTTTTTCACCATCTCTTTCTCTCTCTGCCGGGGCCGGCCAAGAGTGCTTTATGGACGGTTTAAAACATGACTATGGATGCAAATGCTCATTTTCCTCCGTGCACCTGGTGATTGAAAACGTGCATCTGGTAACCCAAAAATTATAAAAGGGTTTTAAATACTTTTACCCGTCATTCTATTGATATAGCCCGCTAGGGGAGTGCCCCACTACGGCCCTCTCTCTGTCAGGGCCGTCCTTGGGTGCTTTTTACACACTTTAAGAAATCACGATGGATGCAGATTGCTATTAATCCTCCGTGCAACTGGTGATTGAAAACGTGCATCTGGTAACCCAAAATTTCAAATATGGTTCAAAATGAATTTAAAGGCACCCCTCTCATTGTTGCCCGCTATGGGAGCACCCCACTAAGGCCCTGTCTCGGTCGGGCCCGTCCTGAGTGCTTTATAGACACTTTAAGAAATCGCGATGGATGCAGATTGCTATTAATCCTCCGTGCAACTGGTGATTGAAAATGTGCAACTGGTGATTGAAAACGTGCACCTGGTCACCCAAAACACGGTTCTCTATGCGGTTAGCGGTGTTCCATCTATTCATGTCCGCTTATGGCGCACCCTACTACGGACCTTTAGCAATGGGGGCCGGCCCGAATTATTTATGGAAGGTCTGATGATGATTTTTTTTTTTTTTCACCATCTCTTTCTCTCTCTGCCGGGGCCGGCCAAGAGTGCTTTATGGACGGTTTAAAACATGACTATGGATGCAAATGCTCATTTTCCTCCGTGCACCTGGTGATTGAAAACGTGCATCTGGTAACCCAAAAATTATAAAAGGGTTTTAAATACTTTTACCCGTCATTCTATTGATATAGCCCGCTAGGGGAGTGCCCCACTACGGCCCTCTCTCTGTCAGGGCCGTCCTTGGGTGCTTTTTACACACTTTAAGAAATCACGATGGATGCAGATTGCTATTAATCCTCCGTGCAACTGGTGATTGAAAACGTGCATCTGGTAACCCAAAATTTCAAATATGGTTCAAAATGAATTTAAAGGCACCCCTCTCATTGTTGCCCGCTATGGGAGCACCCCACTAAGGCCCTGTCTCGGTCGGGCCCGTCCTGAGTGCTTTATAGACACTTTAAGAAATCGCGATGGATGCAGATTGCTATTAATCCTCCGTGCAACTGGTGATTGAAAATGTGCAACTGGTGATTGAAAACGTGCACCTGGTCACCCAAAACACGGTTCTCTATGCGGTTAGCGGTGTTCCATCTATTCATGTCCGCTTATGGCGCACCCTACTACGGACCTTTAGCAATGGGGGCCGGCCCGAATTATTTATGGAAGGTCTGATGATGATTTTTTTTTTTTTTCACCATCTCTTTCTCTCTCTGCCGGGGCCGGCCAAGAGTGCTTTATGGACGGTTTAAAACATGACTATGGATGCAAATGCTCATTTTCCTCCGTGCACCTGGTGATTGAAAACGTGCATCTGGTAACCCAAAAATTATAAAAGGGTTTTAAATACTTTTACCCGTCATTCTATTGATATAGCCCGCTAGGGGAGTGCCCCACTACGGCCCTCTCTCTGTCAGGGCCGTCCTTGGGTGCTTTTTACACACTTTAAGAAATCACGATGGATGCAGATTGCTATTAATCCTCCGTGCAACTGGTGATTGAAAACGTGCATCTGGTAACCCAAAATTTCAAATATGGTTCAAAATGAATTTAAAGGCACCCCTCTCATTGTTGCCCGCTATGGGAGCACCCCACTAAGGCCCTGTCTCGGTCGGGCCCGTCCTGAGTGCTTTATAGACACTTTAAGAAATCGCGATGGATGCAGATTGCTATTAATCCTCCGTGCAACTGGTGATTGAAAATGTGCAACTGGTGATTGAAAACGTGCACCTGGTCACCCAAAACACGGTTCTCTATGCGGTTAGCGGTGTTCCATCTATTCATGTCCGCTTATGGCGCACCCTACTACGGACCTTTAGCAATGGGGGCCGGCCCGAATTATTTATGGAAGGTCTGATGATGATTTTTTTTTTTTTTTCACCATCTCTTTCTCTCTCTGCCGGGGCCGGCCAAGAGTGCTTTATGGACGGTTTAAAACATGACTATGGATGCAAATGCTCATTTTCCTCCGTGCACCTGGTGATTGAAAACGTGCATCTGGTAACCCAAAAATTATAAAAGGGTTTTAAATACTTTTACCCGTCATTCTATTGATATAGCCCGCTAGGGGAGTGCCCCACTACGGCCCTCTCTCTGTCAGGGCCGTCCTTGGGTGCTTTTTACACACTTTAAGAAATCACGATGGATGCAGATTGCTATTAATCCTCCGTGCAACTGGTGATTGAAAACGTGCATCTGGTAACCCAAAATTTCAAATATGGTTCAAAATGAATTTAAAGGCACCCCTCTCATTGTTGCCCGCTATGGGAGCACCCCACTAAGGCCCTGTCTCGGTCGGGCCCGTCCTGAGTGCTTTATAGACACTTTAAGAAATCGCGATGGATGCAGATTGCTATTAATCCTCCGTGCAACTGGTGATTGAAAATGTGCAACTGGTGATTGAAAACGTGCACCTGGTCACCCAAAACACGGTTCTCTATGCGGTTAGCGGTGTTCCATCTATTCATGTCCGCTTATGGCGCACCCTACTACGGACCTTTAGCAATGGGGGCCGGCCCGAATTATTTATGGAAGGTCTGATGATGATTTTTTTTTTTTTTTCACCATCTCTTTCTCTCTCTGCCGGGGCCGGCCAAGAGTGCTTTATGGACGGTTTAAAACATGACTATGGATGCAAATGCTCATTTTCCTCCGTGCACCTGGTGATTGAAAACGTGCATCTGGTAACCCAAAAATTATAAAAGGGTTTTAAATACTTTTACCCGTCATTCTATTGATATAGCCCGCTAGGGGAGTGCCCCACTACGGCCCTCTCTCTGTCAGGGCCGTCCTTGGGTGCTTTTTACACACTTTAAGAAATCACGATGGATGCAGATTGCTATTAATCCTCCGTGCAACTGGTGATTGAAAACGTGCATCTGGTAACCCAAAATTTCAAATATGGTTCAAAATGAATTTAAAGGCACCCCTCTCATTGTTGCCCGCTATGGGAGCACCCCACTAAGGCCCTGTCTCGGTCGGGCCCGTCCTGAGTGCTTTATAGACACTTTAAGAAATCGCGATGGATGCAGATTGCTATTAATCCTCCGTGCAACTGGTGATTGAAAATGTGCAACTGGTGATTGAAAACGTGCACCTGGTCACCCAAAACACGGTTCTCTATGCGGTTAGCGGTGTTCCATCTATTCATGTCCGCTTATGGCGCACCCTACTACGGACCTTTAGCAATGGGGGCCGGCCCGAATTATTTATGGAAGGTCTGATGATGATTTTTTTTTTTTTTTCACCATCTCTTTCTCTCTCTGCCGGGGCCGGCCAAGAGTGCTTTATGGACGGTTTAAAACATGACTATGGATGCAAATGCTCATTTTCCTCCGTGCACCTGGTGATTGAAAACGTGCATCTGGTAACCCAAAAATTATAAAAGGGTTTTAAATACTTTTACCCGTCATTCTATTGATATAGCCCGCTAGGGGAGTGCCCCACTACGGCCCTCTCTCTGTCAGGGCCGTCCTTGGGTGCTTTTTACACACTTTAAGAAATCACGATGGATGCAGATTGCTATTAATCCTCCGTGCAACTGGTGATTGAAAACGTGCATCTGGTAACCCAAAAATTATAAAACGGTTTTAAATACTTTTACCGGTCATTCTATTGATATAGCCCGCTATGGGAGCACCCCACTAAGGCCCTGTCTCGGTCGGGGCCGTCCTTCAGTGCTTTATATACAGTTTCATATATTACGATGGATGCAGATTGTGATTGTTTTCCAAAAGACCCGTGTGCATCTGGTAACCCAAAAATTATAAAACTGTTTTAAATCATTTTACCGGTCATTCTATTGATATAGCCCGCTAGGGGAGTACCCTACTACGGCCCTCTCTCGGTCAGGCCCGTCCTTAGGTGCTTTATATACAGTTTAAGATATTACGATGGATGCAGATTGTGATTGTTTTCCAAAAGACCCGTGTGCATCTGGTAACCCAAAAATTAAAATATGGTTCAAAACCCGGGTAACACCACTCTATTTACGGACATGACAGTAGAGCTTACCCCCTGGAGCTATTGACCTCCAGGCTTGTAGGCCCTTACTCACCACCCGGGTATCACCCCTCTATTTCGGGGATGATACCAGCAGGGGACCCCCCCCACCTCCACAACCTCGCATACCAGGTGAACCAGGGCACCCACACTTAAGCACCCCTCCTCGGACATTAAAGCAGATAACCGCGCTGTTATGAACCGCGTGCACCTGGTCACCCAAATGGAACTTGTGCACCTGGTCACCCAAAAGGACCGGCGTGCACCTGGTCACCCAAAGGCCGGCGTGCACCTGGTCACCCAAAAGGACCATGTGCACCTGGTCACCCAAAGGCCGGCGTGCACCTGGTCACCCAAAAGGACCGTGTGCACCTGGTCACCCAAAGGCCGGCGTGCACCTGGTCACCCAAAGGACCATGTGCACCTGGTCACCCAAAAGGACCATGTGCACCTGGTCACCCAAAGGCCGGCGTGCACCTGGTCACCCAAAAGGACCATGTGCACCTGGTCACCCAAAGGCCGGCGTGCACCTGGTCACCCAAAGGACCATGTGCACCTGGTCACCCAAAAGGACCATGTGCACCTGGTCACCCAAAGGCCGGCGTGCACCTGGTCACCCAAAGGACCATGTGCACCTGGTCACCCAAAGGCCGGCGTGCACCTGGTCACCCAAAGGACCATGTGCACCTGGTCACCCAAAGGCCGGCGTGCACCTGGTCACCCAAAGGACCATGTGCACCTGGTCACCCAAAAGGACCATGTGCACCTGGTCACCCAAAGGCCGGCGTGCACCTGGTCACCCAAAGGACCATGTGCACCTGGTCACCCAAAGGCCGGCGTGCACCTGGTCACCCAAAGGACCATGTGCACCTGGTCACCCAAAGGCCGGCGTGCACCTGGTCACCCAAAGGACCATGTGCACCTGGTCACCCAAAAGGACCATGTGCACCTGGTCACCCAAAGGCCGGCGTGCACCTGGTCACCCAAAGGACCATGTGCACCTGGTCACCCAAAAGAACCGTGTGCACCTGGTCACCCAAAGGCCGGCGTGCACCTGGTCACCCAAAGGACCATGTGCACCTGGTCACCCAAAAGGACCATGTGCACCTGGTCACCCAAAGGCCGGCGTGCACCTGGTCACCCAAAGGACCATGTGCACCTGGTCACCCAAAAGAACCGTGTGCACCTGGTCACCCAAAGGCCGGCGTGCACCTGGTCACCCAAAGGACCATGTGCACCTGGTCACCCAAAAGGACCATGTGCACCTGGTCACCCAAAGGCCGGCGTGCACCTGGTCACCCAAAGGACCATGTGCACCTGGTCACCCAAAAGAACCGTGTGCACCTGGTCACCCAAAGGCCGGCGTGCACCTGGTCACCCAAAGGACCATGTGCACCTGGTCACCCAAAAGAACCGTGTGCACCTGGTCACCCAAAGGCCGGCGTGCACCTGGTCACCCAAAGGACCATGTGCACCTGGTCACCCAAAAGCCGGCGTGCACCTGGTCACCCAAATGGAACTTGTGCACCTGGTCACCCAAAAGCCGGCGTGCACCTGGTCACCCAAATGGAACTTGTGCACCTGGTCACCCAAAAGCCGGCGTG
>NW_023493657.1:2882655-2892655 GCF_013265735.2 Oncorhynchus mykiss
TCCGATAGCTCGTTCAAGGACCCCGTAGCAAGGCATGGAAATAAGTGGATTTTCAGCACCAATTAGGGTTTTTCTCGGACACCAAATGACCTATCGAGCCGAAACTCGGGATTCGGGGTCGCCTCACATAGGACTTCGCATAATGTCCGAACTGGACCCGCAGCTAGAACGTAACTATGTGTTTTACCTTTTTATTATGTTTTAAACTAGAGGCGCTGTGAATTATGGGACTGCTCTGACATATATGATAGTTGGCATCTAAATGAGTAGGAAACAGTGGGTTTGGTGTCATAATGACATCTAATTGACTGATGGACACTGACTTGCTAGTTGACTTTTGTACATTTGCAATATGTTTAAACAGAGAGGGACCATCACCAAAATGGCATTCTGAAATCAACACAAAAAATGGCATCACCATAGTCTCCAGACTGTGCTGAGTTCAACGAGCTATCCCGCTTGACCGTAGCTCGCTCGGTATAGGCGCAGCAACCATTAGAATATTAGGCCCAAAATGAAGCCTGCCCCACAATGTCATTTGCTTTTGAGTGACAGTGAGAGAACCGTTAGGGTGAGAAGAAAAATTCCACCATAGGAATGTTCCTAAGGTCCTCCCGATCTGAACAAGCCTAACCTTGACCGTGTGGCATTAACCCTTCACAGTAAAACAGTGTTTTTTGATCTCACAGATTACAGTGTCATCTCTCCCCATAGGAATACATTGCCTGCACCACAAAATTCAACCTGAGGCCTATGTGGGTTATGAATGCCGTATGAACCTGTCTTCGGTACCAGTCCATCAGGCCACTATGAGGTCTACCTGTGTTGATTCTAAGCTTCCTGGACCAACCGGAAGTGGTTCAAATCACCCTAAAAGTGTTTACCCATACACTGCCTGCAGTTTGATAGACATGGTGCATTCAACCCTGTGTAGATCAGTCAATTCTTAACGTAAGGACTTAAAACTCAGGATTCTGTAAGTGGCCATGTCAATCAAGACATGTGGTGATTTATAGCTTCCTGTGCCAACCGGAAGTGCCATAATTGGTGTCTCAGGGGCTGTTTCGAAGGGTTAAAAAAGTCAGATCTGTCCAAAACTTCATATATGTGATTAGGCAACCCCCATGAACTGTAAATCAGTCATTTTTCCCAAAAAAAATCAAAGGAAAAAAAAATTGCACTAAAACACAACTTGGATGGAGGGACGTATTGGGGTGCGTAGAGACAGACAGTGGCCGCTATAGTTAGCTTTGTTCTAGCTAAAAAAGGACGGTCGGACCTAGAGTTCCGAAACTTTAGAAACCTGTTCTAGACCTCCGGGCCATGGTGCGTGGCGAGTTACGTGGCTCTAGACGGTTCTCGGACCGAGAAACAGCCTCGTACATTCGCAATAACTTCAATTCATTTTTGCATCACGAAAATGACGACGTTTAGAAAAGTCTCAGAGACGCAAGGCTAGGTGCGTTGAAACCGGCTCGGCCCATAGAGACGGACCCCAAAGTTTCTGTCCGATAGCTCGTTCAAGGACCCCGTAGCA
Source organism: Oncorhynchus mykiss (assembly GCF_013265735.2). Lineage (NCBI taxonomy): Eukaryota > Metazoa > Chordata > Actinopteri > Salmoniformes > Salmonidae > Oncorhynchus > Oncorhynchus mykiss. The sequence continues at coordinate 2,884,193 of NW_023493657.1, forward strand.
AGGCATGGAAATAAGTGGATTTTCAGCACCAATTAGGGTTTTTCTCGGACACCAAATGACCTATCGAGCCGAAACTCGGGATTCGGGGTCGCCTCACATAGGACTTCACATAATGTCCGAACTGGACCCGCAGCTAGAACGTAACTATGTGTTTTACCTTTTTATTAGGTTTTCAACTGAAGGCGCTGTGAATTATGGGACTGCGCTGACATATGTGATAGTTGGCTACTAAATGAGTAGTAAAAAGTGGGTTTGGTGTCAATTGATATCCATTTGGTGTCATAATGACATCTAATTGACTGATGGACACTGACTTGCTAGTTGACTTTTGTACATTTGCAATATGTTTAAACGGAGAGGGACCATCACCAAAATGGCATTCTGAAATCAACACAAAAAATGGCATCACCATAGTCTCCAGACTGTTCTGAGTTCAACGAGCTATCCCGCTTGACCGTAGCTCGCTCGGTCTAGGCGCAGCAACCATTAGAATAGAAGGCCCAAAATGAAGCCTGCACCACAATGTCATTTGCTTTTGAGTGACAGTGAGAGAACCGTTAGGGTGAGAAGAAAAATTCCACCACTTGAATGTTCCTAAGGTCCTCCCGATCTCAACAAGCCTAACCTTGACCGTGTGGCATTAACCCTTCACAGTAAAACAGTGTTTTTTGATCTCACAGATTACAGTGTCATCTCTCCCCATAGGAATACATTGCCTGCACCCCTAATTTCAACCTGAGGCCTATGTGGGTTATGAATGCCGTATGAACCTGTCTTCGGTACCAGTCCATCAGGCCACTATGAGGTCTACCTGTGTTGATTCTAAGCTTCCTGGACCAACCGGAAGTGGTTAAAATGCCCCTAAAAGTGTTTACCCATACAATGCATGCAGTTTGATAGACATAGTGCATTCAACCCTGTGTAGATCAGTCAATTCTTAACGTAAGGACTTAAAACTCAGGATTCTGTAACAGCATACCCCAATGAGGATATGTGTTGATTTATAACTTCCTGTGCCAACCGGAAGTGCCATAATTGGTGTCTCAGGGGCTGTTTCGAAGGGTTAAAAAAGTCTGATCTTTCCAAAACTTCATATGTGTGATTGGGCAACCCCCATGAACTGTAAATCAGTCATTTTTCCCAAAAAAAATCAAAGGAAAAAAAAATTGCACTAAAACACAACTTGGATGGAGGGACGTATTGGGGTGCGTAGAGACAGACAGTGGCTCCAATAGTTAGCTTTGTTGGAGCTAAAAAAGAACCGTCGGACCTAGAGTTCCGAAACTTTAGAAACCTGTTCTAGACCTCCCGTAGATGGTGCGTGGTGAGTTACGTGGCTCTAGAAGGTTCTCGGACCGAGAAACAGCCTCGTACATTTGAAATAACTTCAATTCATTTTTGCATCACGAAAATGACGACATTTAGAAATGTCCCAGAGTCGCAAGACTAGGTGCATTGCGAACGTCTCGGCCCATATAGACAGACCCCAACGTTTCTGTCCGATATCTCATTCAAGGACCCCGTAGCAAGTCATGGAAAATAGTGGATTTTCAGCACCAATTAGGGTTTTTCTCGGACACCAAATGACCTATCGAGCCGAAACTTGGGATTCGGGGTCGCCTCAGCTAGGCCAACACATAACATAAGAAATGGACCCGCAGCTAGAACGTAACTACGTGTTTTATGGTTTTTTTATGGTTTGTACCGAAGGCGTTGTGAATTTTGGGCCAGCTCTGAAGTATGTAATAGTTGGCTACTAAACGAGTTGGAAAAAGTGGGTTTGGTGTCAGTTTGTATCAGTTTGGTGGTCAGAATGATATCTAATTGACTGATGGACTCTAGTCCACTTGACTCTTGTACATTTGCAATATGATTCTATAGTGAAAAAACATCACCAAAAGCGACATTCTGAAATCAACCCAAACGAGCGATTGAGATGACCCAGAATCACTGCAAAGCCATCCCGAGTTCATCGGGCCAGTCAATTTCACATTCCTGCAGGATTTTTATAGCATGACAAATTCGTGATGGTACCTGCCCATTAAAACATATTGCAAATGCACAGTGACTTTGAAAAAGTAAGAAACAAAAAAAAATACATCTAAAATTTTTTGAGCATGACAAATTCGTGATGGTACCTGCCCATTGAAACATATTCCAAATGCACAGTGACTTTGAAAAAGTAAGGAAACAAAAAAAAATACATCTAAAAAATTTTGAGCATGACAAATTCGTGATGGTACCTGCCCATTGAAACATATTGCAAATGCACAGTGACTTTGAAAAAGTAAGGAAACATAAACAAATTCGATAAACAAATTCGTGATGGTACCTGCCCATTGAAACATATTGCAAATGCACAGTGACTTTGAAAAAGTAAGGAAACATAAACAAATTCGATAAACAAATTCGTGATGGTACCTGCCCATTGAAACATATTGCAAATGCACAGTGACTTTGAAAAAGTAAGGAAACATAAACAAATTCGATGAACAAATTCGTGATGGTACCTGCCCATTAAAACATATTCCAAATGCACAGTGACTTTGAAAAAGTAAGAAACAAAAAAAAATACATCTAAAAAATTTTGAGCATGACAAATTCGTGATGGTACCTGCCCATTGAAACATATTGCAAATGCACAGTGACTTTGAAAAAGTAAGGAAACATAAACAAATTCGATAAACAAATTCGTGATGGTACCTGCCCATTGAAACATATTGCAAATGCACAGTGACTTTGAAAAAGTAAGGAAACATAAACAAATTCGATAAACAAATTCGTGATGGTACCTGCCCATTAAAACATATTCCAAATGCACAGTGACTTTGAAAAAGTAAGAAAACAAAAAAAAATACATCTAAAAAATTTTGAGCATGACAAATTCGTGATGGTACCTGCCCATTGAAACATATTGCAAATGCACAGTGACTTTGAAAAAGTAAGGAAACATAAACAAATTCGATAAACAAATTCGTGATGGTACCTGCCCATTAAAACATATTCCAAATGCACAGTGACTTTGAAAAAGTAAGAAAACAAAAAAAAATACATCTAAAAAATTTTGAGCATGACAAATTCGTGATGGTACCTGCCCATTGAAACATATTGCAAATGCACAGTGACTTTGAAAAAGTAAGGAAACATAAACAAATTCGATAAACAAATTCGTGATGGTACCTGCCCATTAAAACATATTCCAAATGCACAGTGACTTTGAAAAAGTAAGAAAACAAAAAAAAATACATCTAAAAAATTTTGAGCATGACAAATTCGTGATGGTACCTGCCCATTGAAACATATTGCAAATGCACAGTGACTTTGAAAAAGTAAGGAAACATAAACAAATTCGATAAACAAATTCGTGATGGTACCTGCCCATTGAAACATATTGCAAATGCACAGTGACTTTGAAAAAGTAAGGAAACATAAACAAATTCGATAAACAAATTCGTGATGGTACCTGCCCATTAAAACATATTCCAAATGCACAGTGACTTTGAAAAAGTAAGAAAACAAAAAAAAATACATCTAAAAAATTTTGAGCATGACAAATTCGTGATGGTACCTGCCCATTGAAACATATTGCAAATGCACAGTGACTTTGAAAAAGTAAGGAAACATAAACAAATTCGATAAACAAATTCGTGATGGTACCTGCCCATTAAAACATATTCCAAATGCACAGTGACTTTGAAAAAGTAAGAAAACAAAAAAAAATACATCTAAAAAATTTTGAGCATGACAAATTCGTGATGGTACCTGCCCATTGAAACATATTGCAAATGCACAGTGACTTTGAAAAAGTAAGGAAACATAAACAAATTCGATAAACAAATTCGTGATGGTACCTGCCCATTAAAACATATTCCAAATGCACAGTGACTTTGAAAAAGTAAGAAAACAAAAAAAAATACATCTAAAAAATTTTGAGCATGACAAATTCGTGATGGTACCTGCCCATTGAAACATATTGCAAATGCACAGTGACTTTGAAAAAGTAAGGAAACATAAACAAATTCGATAAACAAATTCGTGATGGTACCTGCCCATTGAAACATATTGCAAATGCACAGTGACTTTGAAAAAGTAAGGAAACATAAACAAATTCGATAAACAAATTCGTGATGGTACCTGCCCATTAAAACATATTCCAAATGCACAGTGACTTTGAAAAAGTAAGAAAACAAAAAAAAATACATCTAAAAAATTTTGAGCATGACAAATTCGTGATGGTACCTGCCCATTGAAACATATTGCAAATGCACAGTGACTTTGAAAAAGTAAGGAAACATAAACAAATTCGATAAACAAATTCGTGATGGTACCTGCCCATTGAAACATATTGCAAATGCACAGTGACTTTGAAAAAGTAAGGAAACATAAACAAATTCGATAAACAAATTCTTGATGGTACCTGCCCATTAAAACATATTCCAAATGCACAGTGACTTTGAAAAAGTAAGAAACAAAAAAAAAATACATCTAAAAAATGTTGAGCATGACAAATTCGTGATGGTACCTGCCCATTGAAACATATTGCAAATGCACAGTGACTTTGAAAAAGTAAGGAAACATAAACAAATTCGATAAACAAATTCGTGATGGTACCTGCCCATTGAAACATATTGCAAATGCACAGTGACTTTGAAAAAGTAAGGAAACATAAACAAATTCGATAAACAAATTCGTGATGGTACCTGCCCATTAAAACATATTCCAAATGCACAGTGACTTTGAAAAAGTAAGAAACAAAAAAAAATACATCTAAAATTTTTTGAGCATGACAAATTCGTGATGGTACCTGCCCATTGAAACATATTGCAAATGCACAGTGACTTTGAAAAAGTAAGGAAACATAAACAAATTCGATAAACAAATTCGTGATGGTACCTGCCCATTAAAACATATTCCAAATGCACAGTGACTTTGAAAAAGTAAGAAACAAAAAAAAAATACATCTAAAAAATTTTGAGCATGACAAATTCGTGATGGTACCTGCCCATTGAAACATATTGCAAATGCACAGTGACTTTGAAAAAGTAAGGAAACATAAACAAATTCGATAAACAAATTCGTGATGGTACCTGCCCATTGAAACATATTGCAAATGCACAGTGACTTTGAAAAAGTAAGGAAACATAAACAAATTCGATAAACAAATTCGTGATGGTACCTGCCCATTAAAACATATTCCAAATGCACAGTGACTTTGAAAAAGTAAGGAAACAAAAAAAAATACATCTAAAAAATTTTGAGCATGACAAATTCGTGATGGTACCTGCCCATTGAAACATATTGCAAATGCACAGTGACTTTGAAAAAGTAAGGAAACATAAACAAATTCGATAAACAAATTCGTGATGGTACCTGCCCATTAAAACATATTCCAAATGCACAGTGACTTTGAAAAAGTAAGAAACAAAAAAAAATACATCTAAAATTTTTTGAGCATGACAAATTCGTGATGGTACCTGCCCATTGAAACATATTGCAAATGCACAGTGACTTTGAAAAAGTAAGGAAACATAAACAAATTCGATAAACAAATTCGTGATGGTACCTGCCCATTAAAACATATTCCAAATGCACAGTGACTTTGAAAAAGTAAGAAACAAAAAAAAAATACATCTAAAAAATTTTGAGCATGACAAATTCGTGATGGTACCTGCCCATTGAAACATATTGCAAATGCACAGTGACTTTGAAAAAGTAAGGAAACATAAACAAATTCGATAAACAAATTCGTGATGGTACCTGCCCATTGAAACATATTGCAAATGCACAGTGACTTTGAAAAAGTAAGGAAACATAAACAAATTCGATAAACAAATTCGTGATGGTACCTGCCCATTAAAACATATTCCAAATGCACAGTGACTTTGAAAAAGTAAGAAACAAAAAAAAATACATCTAAAATTTTTTGAGCATGACAAATTCGTGATGGTACCTGCCCATTGAAACATATTGCAAATGCACAGTGACTTTGAAAAAGTAAGGAAACATAAACAAATTCGATAAACAAATTCGTGATGGTACCTGCCCATTAAAACATATTCCAAATGCACAGTGACTTTGAAAAAGTAAGAAACAAAAAAAAATACATCTAAAAAATTTTGAGCATGACAAATTCGTGATGGTACCTGCCCATTGAAACATATTGCAAATGCACAGTGACTTTGAAAAAGTAAGGAAACATAAACAAATTCGATAAACAAATTCGTGATGGTACCTGCCCATTAAAACATATTCCAAATGCACAGTGACTTTGAAAAAGTAAGGAAACAAAAAAAAATACATCTAAAAAATTTTGAGCATGACAAATTCGTGATGGTACCTGCCCATTGAAACATATTGCAAATGCACAGTGACTTTGAAAAAGTAAGGAAACATAAACAAATTCGATAAACAAATTCGTGATGGTACCTGCCCATTAAAACATATTCCAAATGCACAGTGACTTTGAAAAAGTAAGAAACAAAAAAAAATACATCTAAAAAATTTTGAGCATGACAAATTCGTGATGGTACCTGCCCATTGAAACATATTGCAAATGCACAGTGACTTTGAAAAAGTAAGGAAACATAAACAAATTCGATAAACAAATTCGTGATGGTACCTGCCCATTGAAACATATTGCAAATGCACAGTGACTTTGAAAAAGTAAGGAAACATAAACAAATTCGATAAACAAATTCGTGATGGTACCTGCCCATTAAAACATATTCCAAATGCACAGTGACTTTGAAAAAGTAAGGAAACAAAAAAAAATACATCTAAAAAATTTTGAGCATGACAAATTCGTGATGGTACCTGCCCATTGAAACATATTGCAAATGCACAGTGACTTTGAAAAAGTAAGGAAACATAAACAAATTCGATAAACAAATTCGTGATGGTACCTGCCCATTAAAACATATTCCAAATGCACAGTGACTTTGAAAAAGTAAGAAACAAAAAAAAATACATCTAAAATTTTTTGAGCATGACAAATTCGTGATGGTACCTGCCCATTGAAACATATTGCAAATGCACAGTGACTTTGAAAAAGTAAGGAAACATAAACAAATTCGATAAACAAATTCGTGATGGTACCTGCCCATTAAAACATATTCCAAATGCACAGTGACTTTGAAAAAGTAAGAAACAAAAAAAAATACATCTAAAAAATTTTGAGCATGACAAATTCGTGATGGTACCTGCCCATTGAAACATATTGCAAATGCACAGTGACTTTGAAAAAGTAAGGAAACATAAACAAATTCGATAAACAAATTCGTGATGGTACCTGCCCATTAAAACATATTCCAAATGCACAGTGACTTTGAAAAAGTAAGAAACAAAAAAAAATACATCTAAAATTTTTTGAGCATGACAAATTCGTGATGGTACCTGCCCATTGAAACATATTGCAAATGCACAGTGACTTTGAAAAAGTAAGGAAACATAAACAAATTCGATAAACAAATTCGTGATGGTACCTGCCCATTAAAACATATTCCAAATGCACAGTGACTTTGAAAAAGTAAGAAACAAAAAAAAATACATCTAAAATTTTTTGAGCATGACAAATTCGTGATGGTACCTGCCCATTGAAACATATTGCAAATGCACAGTGACTTTGAAAAAGTAAGGAAACATAAACAAATTCGATAAACAAATTCGTGATGGTACCTGCCCATTAAAACATATTCCAAATGCACAGTGACTTTGAAAAAGTAAGGAAACAAAAAAAAATACATCTAAAAAATTTTGAGCATGACAAATTCGTGATGGTACCTGCCCATTGAAACATATTGCAAATGCACAGTGACTTTGAAAAAGTAAGGAAACATAAACAAAAAAACATCCCAAAAAATGTTGGGTAACCAGCTGCATATTTTAGATCACAAGCTTGAATTTTGAGCATGACAAATTCGTGATGGTACCTGCCCATTAAAACATATTGCAAATGCACAGTGACTTTGAAAAAGTAAGGAAACATAAACAAATTCGATAAACAAATTCGTGATGGTACCTGCCCATTAAAACATATTGCAAATACACAGTGACTTTGAAAAAGTAAGGAAACATAAACAAAAAAACATCCCAAAAAATGTTGGGTAACCAGCTGCATATTTTAGATCACAAGCTTGAATTTTGAGCATGACAAATTCGTGATGGTACCTGCCCATTAAAACATATTGCAAATGCACAGTGACTTTGAAAAAGTAAGGAAACATAAACAAAAAAACATCCCAAAATGTTTTTTTTGGGTTACCAGTTGCATATTTTAGATCACCAGGTGCACATTTCAGGTCACCAGGTGCACATTTCAGATCACCAGGTGCACGGAGGAAAATATTTACTTTTGACTTTGACTTTTGACTTCCTATGACATCATATTGCAAATGGAGAAAACATATGCCTTATGCACAAGTAAAACAAAAAGAAATATGTAATACAAGTTGACCAAGGTATAGT
>NW_023493657.1:2900155-2902655 GCF_013265735.2 Oncorhynchus mykiss
AAAATGTCCAAAGTACCATGGTTCTGAGGGTCTGACTTCCCTCAAAACTGTCCGTTACTCATTTTCTATTCGGACTGAGCAGTTTGACACCACCCCCGTCTCTCTAGGACATGGAAGTCCTGTTGCCAAAAACCAGGTTTCTGAAATCGCGCCGGTACCTGTCTGGTCGACCCGCCACTGAGTGTGTAATCCAAAACAGGCCAAATATCGATGAAGCCCTGAACCTCACAGGGCTTCTGTGCGCCCCACCATCGGGGGTCAAATTCAACAAAAACGTGATAAATCAAAAAGTACACATCCGATCTTGATGGGGTTTTTTTTGCACGAAAGTGCATAAATAGACGAGCATTTACATTCAATTAAAAACGTTTTTGTATAAAACATTTTAATAGGAAATCGTGTTTCAAGTTTTGGGAAAAAAGTGAATGTCACAGGATGCATAGGTTCCTGTGGATGCGAATTTTTTTTTACATTATGTAATTGTTGCCCATCACGAGAGAGGGTATGAGACGAAATTTGGGACCTCTAGCCCTTCGGGAAGTATTTTTAATCATTTTTTGAAAATTACAGAAATTGGTCGAAAAAATGACAGAGTCCCACTTTTCACAGCCGTGCACCTGGTGATTGAAAACGTGCATCTGGTAACCCAAAAATGCGGTTCTCAATGCGCTTGCCGGTGTTACAGATATACATGTCCGATAATGATGCACCCTACTACGGACCTTTTTCAATGGGGGTCGGCCTGAATTATTTATGGAAGGTATGATTACTTTTTTTTTCTCCGTGCAACTGGTGATTGAAAACGTGCACCTGGTCACCCAAAACACGGTTCTCTATGCGGTTAGCGGTGTTCCCGAGATTCATGTCCGATAATGATGCACCCTACTACGGACCTTTTCAATGGGGGCCGGTCCGAATTATTTATGGAAGGTATGATTTTTTTTTTCTCTCTCCGTGCAACTGGTGATTGAAAACGTGCATCTGGTAACCCAAAACACGGTTCTCTATGCGGTTAGCGGTGTTCCCGAGATTCATGTCCGATAATGATGCACCCTACTACGGACCTTTTCAATGGGGGCCGGTCCGAATTATTTATGGAAGGTATGATTTTTTTTTTTTTTTCAACACTTTTCCCCTCTTTTTCTCTCTCTGCCGGGGCCGGCCCTGGGTGCTTTATGGACGGTTTAAAACATGACTATGGATGCAAATGCTCATTTTCCTCCGTGCACCTGGTGATTGAAAACGTGCATCTGGTAACCCAAAAATTATAAAAGGGTTTTAAATACTTTTACCCGTCATTCTATTGATATAGCCCGCTAGGGGAGTGCCCCACTACGGCCCTCTCTCTGTCAGGGCCGTCCTTGGGTGCTTTTTACACACTTTAAGAAATCACGATGGATGCAGATTGCTATTAATCCTCCGTGCAACTGGTGATTGAAAACGTGCATCTGGTAACCCAAAATTTCAAATATGGTTCAAAATGAATTTAAAGGCACCCCTCTCATTGTTGCCCGCTATGGGAGCACCCCACTAAGGCCCTGTCTCGGTCGGGCCCGTCCTGAGTGCTTTATAGACACTTTAAGAAATCGCGATGGATGCAGATTGCTATTAATCCTCCGTGCAACTGGTGATTGAAAATGTGCAACTGGTGATTGAAAACGTGCACCTGGTCACCCAAAACACGGTTCTCTATGCGGTTAGCGGTGTTCCATCTATTCATGTCCGCTTATGGCGCACCCTACTACGGACCTTTAGCAATGGGGGCCGGCCCGAATTATTTATGGAAGGTCTGATGATGATTTTTTTTTTTTTTCACCATCTCTTTCTCTCTCTGCCGGGGCCGGCCAAGAGTGCTTTATGGACGGTTTAAAACATGACTATGGATGCAAATGCTCATTTTCCTCCGTGCACCTGGTGATTGAAAACGTGCATCTGGTAACCCAAAAATTATAAAAGGGTTTTAAATACTTTTACCCGTCATTCTATTGATATAGCCCGCTAGGGGAGTGCCCCACTACGGCCCTCTCTCTGTCAGGGCCGTCCTTGGGTGCTTTTTACACACTTTAAGAAATCACGATGGATGCAGATTGCTATTAATCCTCCGTGCAACTGGTGATTGAAAACGTGCATCTGGTAACCCAAAAATTATAAAACGGTTTTAAATACTTTTACCGGTCATTCTATTGATATAGCCCGCTATGGGAGCACCCCACTAAGGCCCTGTCTCGGTCGGGGCCGTCCTTCAGTGCTTTATATACAGTTTCATATATTACGATGGATGCAGATTGTGATTGTTTTCCAAAAGACCCGTGTGCATCTGGTAACCCAAAAATTATAAAACTGTTTTAAATCATTTTACCGGTCATTCTATTGATATAGCCCGCTAGGGGAGTACCCTACTACGGCCCTCTCTCGGTCAGGCCCGTCCTTAGGTGCTTTATATACAGTTTAAGATATTACGATGGATGCAGATTGTGATTGTTTTCCAAAAGACCCGTGT
>NW_023493657.1:2910155-2917655 GCF_013265735.2 Oncorhynchus mykiss
ACTATGAGGTCTACCTGTGTTGATTCTAAGCTTCCTGGACCAACCGGAAGTGGTTCAAATCACCCTAAAAGTGTTTACCCATACACTGCCTGCAGTTTGATAGACATGGTGCATTCAACCCTGTGTAGATCAGTCAATTCTTAACGTAAGGACTTAAAACTCAGGATTCTGTAAGTGGCCATGTCAATCAAGACATGTGGTGATTTATAGCTTCCTGTGCCAACCGGAAGTGCCATAATTGGTGTCTCAGGGGCTGTTTCGAAGGGTTAAAAAAGTCAGATCTGTCCAAAACTTCATATATGTGATTAGGCAACCCCCATGAACTGTAAATCAGTCATTTTTCCCAAAAAAAATCAAAGGAAAAAAAAATCGCACTAAAACACAACTTGGATGGAGGGACGTATTGGGGTGCGTAGAGACAGACAGTGGCCGCAATAGTTAGCTTTGTTCTAGCTAAAAAAGGACGGTCGGACCTAGAGTTCCGAAACTTTAGAAACCTGTTCTAGACCTCCGGGCCATGGTGCGTGGCGAGTTACGTGGCTCTAGACGGTTCTCGGACCGAGAAACAGCCTCGTACATTCGCAATAACTTCAATTCATTTTTGCATCACGAAAATGACGACGTTTAGAAAAGTCTCAGAGACGCAAGGCTAGGTGCGTTGAAACCGGCTCGGCCCATAGAGACGGACCCCAAAGTTTCTGTCCGATAGCTCGTTCAAGGACCCCGTAGCAAGGCATGGAAATAAGTGGATTTTCAGCACCAATTAGGGTTTTTCTCGGACACCAAATGACCTATCGAGCCGAAACTCGGGATTCGGGGTCGCCTCACATAGGACTTCACATAATGTCCGAACTGGACCCGCAGCTAGAACGTAACTATGTGTTTTACCTTTTTATTAGGTTTTCAACTGAAGGCGCTGTGAATTATGGGACTGCGCTGACATATGTGATAGTTGGCTACTAAATGAGTAGTAAAAAGTGGGTTTGGTGTCAATTGATATCCATTTGGTGTCATAATGACATCTAATTGACTGATGGACACTGACTTGCTAGTTGACTTTTGTACATTTGCAATATGTTTAAACGGAGAGGGACCATCACCAAAATGGCATTCTGAAATCAACACAAAAAATGGCATCACCATAGTCTCCAGACTGTTCTGAGTTCAACGAGCTATCCCGCTTGACCGTAGCTCGCTCGGTCTAGGCGCAGCAACCATTAGAATAGAAGGCCCAAAATGAAGCCTGCACCACAATGTCATTTGCTTTTGAGTGACAGTGAGAGAACCGTTAGGGTGAGAAGAAAAATTCCACCACTTGAATGTTCCTAAGGTCCTCCCGATCTCAACAAGCCTAACCTTGACCGTGTGGCATTAACCCTTCACAGTAAAACAGTGTTTTTTGATCTCACAGATTACAGTGTCATCTCTCCCCATAGGAATACATTGCCTGCACCCCTAATTTCAACCTGAGGCCTATGTGGGTTATGAATGCCGTATGAACCTGTCTTCGGTACCAGTCCATCAGGCCACTATGAGGTCTACCTGTGTTGATTCTAAGCTTCCTGGACCAACCGGAAGTGGTTAAAATGCCCCTAAAAGTGTTTACCCATACAATGCATGCAGTTTGATAGACATAGTGCATTCAACCCTGTGTAGATCAGTCAATTCTTAACGTAAGGACTTAAAACTCAGGATTCTGTAACAGCATACCCCAATGAGGATATGTGTTGATTTATAACTTCCTGTGCCAACCGGAAGTGCCATAATTGGTGTCTCAGGGGCTGTTTCGAAGGGTTAAAAAAGTCTGATCTTTCCAAAACTTCATATGTGTGATTAGGCAACCCCCATGAACTGTAAATCAGTCATTTTTCCCCAAAAAAATCAAAGGAAAAAAAAATTGCACTAAAACACAACTTGGATGGAGGGACGTATTGGGGTGCGTAGAGACAGACAGTGGCTCCAATAGTTAGCTTTGTTGGAGCTAAAAAAGAACCGTCGGACCTAGAGTTCCGAAACTTTAGAAACCTGTTCTAGACCTCCCGTAGATGGTGCGTGGTGAGTTACGTGGCTCTAGAAGGTTCTCGGACCGAGAAACAGCCTCGTACATTTGAAATAACTTCAATTCATTTTTGCATCACGAAAATGACGACATTTAGAAATGTCCCAGAGTCGCAAGACTAGGTGCATTGCGAACGTCTCGGCCCATATAGACAGACCCCAACGTTTCTGTCCGATATCTCATTCAAGGACCCCGTAGCAAGTCATGGAAAATAGTGGATTTTCAGCACCAATTAGGGTTTTTCTCGGACACCAAATGACCTATCGAGCCGAAACTTGGGATTCGGGGTCGCCTCAGCTAGGCCAACACATAACATAAGAAATGGACCCGCAGCTAGAACGTAACTACGTGTTTTATGGTTTTTTTATGGTTTGTACCGAAGGCGTTGTGAATTTTGGGCCAGCTCTGAAGTATGTAATAGTTGGCTACTAAACGAGTTGGAAAAAGTGGGTTTGGTGTCAGTTTGTATCAGTTTGGTGGTCAGAATGATATCTAATTGACTGATGGACTCTTGTCCACTTGACTCTTGTACATTTGCAATATGATTCTATAGTGAAAAAACATCACCAAAAGCGACATTCTGAAATCAACCCAAACGAGCGATTGAGATGACCCAGAATCACTGCAAAGCCATCCCGAGTTCATCGGGCCAGTCAATTTCACATTCCTGCAGGATTTTTATAGCATGACAAATTCGTGATGGTACCTGCCCATTAAAACATATTGCAAATGCACAGTGACTTTGAAAAAGTAAGAAACAAAAAAAAATACATCTAAAATTTTTTGAGCATGACAAATTCGTGATGGTACCTGCCCATTGAAACATATTCCAAATGCACAGTGACTTTGAAAAAGTAAGGAAACAAAAAAAAATACATCTAAAAAATTTTGAGCATGACAAATTCGTGATGGTACCTGCCCATTGAAACATATTGCAAATGCACAGTGACTTTGAAAAAGTAAGGAAACATAAACAAATTCGATAAACAAATTCGTGATGGTACCTGCCCATTAAAACATATTCCAAATGCACAGTGACTTTGAAAAAGTAAGAAACAAAAAAAAATACATCTAAAAAATTTTGAGAGTGACAAATTCGTGATGGTACCTGCCCATTGAAACATATTGCAAATGCACAGTGACTTTGAAAAAGTAAGGAAACATAAACAAATTCGATAAACAAATTCGTGATGGTACCTGCCCATTGAAACATATTGCAAATGCACAGTGACTTTGAAAAAGTAAGGAAACATAAACAAATTCGATAAACAAATTCGTTATGGTACCTGCCCATTAAAACATATTCCAAATGCACAGTGACTTTGAAAAAGTAAGGAAACAAAAAAAAATACATCTAAAAAATTTTGAGCATGACAAATTCGTGATGGTACCTGCCCATTGAAACATATTGCAAATGCACAGTGACTTTGAAAAAGTAAGGAAACATAAACAAATTCGATAAACAAATTCGTGATGGTACCTGCCCATTAAAACATATTCCAAATGCACAGTGACTTTGAAAAAGTAAGAAACAAAAAAAAATACATCTAAAATTTTTTGAGCATGACAAATTCGTGATGGTACCTGCCCATTGAAACATATTGCAAATGCACAGTGACTTTGAAAAAGTAAGGAAACATAAACAAATTCGATAAACAAATTCGTGATGGTACCTGCCCATTAAAACATATTCCAAATGCACAGTGACTTTGAAAAAGTAAGAAACAAAAAAAAATACATCTAAAAAATTTTGAGCATGACAAATTCGTGATGGTACCTGCCCATTGAAACATATTGCAAATGCACAGTGACTTTGAAAAAGTAAGGAAACATAAACAAATTCGATAAACAAATTCGTGATGGTACCTGCCCATTGAAACATATTGCAAATGCACAGTGACTTTGAAAAAGTAAGGAAACATAAACAAATTCGATAAACAAATTCGTGATGGTACCTGCCCATTAAAACATATTCCAAATGCACAGTGACTTTGAAAAAGTAAGAAACAAAAAAAAATACATCTAAAATTTTTTGAGCATGACAAATTCGTGATGGTACCTGCCCATTGAAACATATTGCAAATGCACAGTGACTTTGAAAAAGTAAGGAAACATAAACAAATTCGATAAACAAATTCGTGATGGTACCTGCCCATTAAAACATATTCCAAATGCACAGTGACTTTGAAAAAGTAAGAAACAAAAAAAAATACATCTAAAAAATTTTGAGCATGACAAATTCGTGATGGTACCTGCCCATTGAAACATATTGCAAATGCACAGTGACTTTGAAAAAGTAAGGAAACATAAACAAATTCGATAAACAAATTCGTGATGGTACCTGCCCATTGAAACATATTGCAAATGCACAGTGACTTTGAAAAAGTAAGGAAACATAAACAAATTCGATAAACAAATTCGTGATGGTACCTGCCCATTAAAACATATTCCAAATGCACAGTGACTTTGAAAAAGTAAGAAACAAAAAAAAATACATCTAAAATTTTTTGAGCATGACAAATTCGTGATGGTACCTGCCCATTGAAACATATTGCAAATGCACAGTGACTTTGAAAAAGTAAGGAAACATAAACAAATTCGATAAACAAATTCGTGATGGTACCTGCCCATTAAAACATATTCCAAATGCACAGTGACTTTGAAAAAGTAAGAAACAAAAAAAAATACATCTAAAATTTTTTGAGCATGACAAATTCGTGATGGTACCTGCCCATTGAAACATATTGCAAATGCACAGTGACTTTGAAAAAGTAAGGAAACATAAACAAATTCGATAAACAAATTCGTGATGGTACCTGCCCATTGAAACATATTGCAAATGCACAGTGACTTTGAAAAAGTAAGGAAACATAAACAAATTCGATAAACAAATTCGTGATGGTACCTGCCCATTAAAACATATTCCAAATGCACAGTGACTTTGAAAAAGTAAGGAAACAAAAAAAAATACATCTAAAAAATTTTGAGCATGACAAATTCGTGATGGTACCTGCCCATTGAAACATATTGCAAATGCACAGTGACTTTGAAAAAGTAAGGAAACATAAACAAATTCGATAAACAAATTCGTGATGGTACCTGCCCATTAAAACATATTCCAAATGCACAGTGACTTTGAAAAAGTAAGAAACAAAAAAAAATACATCTAAAATTTTTTGAGCATGACAAATTCGTGATGGTACCTGCCCATTGAAACATATTGCAAATGCACAGTGACTTTGAAAAAGTAAGGAAACATAAACAAATTCGATAAACAAATTCGTGATGGTACCTGCCCATTAAAACATATTCCAAATGCACAGTGACTTTGAAAAAGTAAGAAACAAAAAAAAATACATCTAAAATTTTTTGAGCATGACAAATTCGTGATGGTACCTGCCCATTGAAACATATTGCAAATGCACAGTGACTTTGAAAAAGTAAGGAAACATAAACAAATTCGATAAACAAATTTGTGATGGTACCTGCCCATTAAAACATATTCCAAATGCACAGTGACTTTGAAAAAGTAAGAAACAAAAAAAAATACATCTAAAATTTTTTGAGCATGACAAATTCGTGATGGTACCTGCCCATTGAAACATATTGCAAATGCACAGTGACTTTGAAAAAGTAAGGAAACATAAACAAATTCGATAAACAAATTCGTGATGGTACCTGCCCATTAAAACATATTCCAAATGCACAGTGACTTTGAAAAAGTAAGGAAACAAAAAAAAATACATCTAAAAAATTTTGAGCATGACAAATTCGTGATGGTACCTGCCCATTGAAACATATTGCAAATGCACAGTGACTTTGAAAAAGTAAGGAAACATAAACAAATTCGATAAACAAATTCGTGATGGTACCTGTCCATTAAAACATATTCCAAATGCACAGTGACTTTGAAAAAGTAAGAAACAAAAAAAAATACATCTAAAAAATTTTGAGCATGACAAATTCGTGATGGTACCTGCCCATTGAAACATATTGCAAATGCACAGTGACTTTGAAAAAGTAAGGAAACATAAACAAATTCGATAAACAAATTCGTGATGGTACCTGCCCATTAAAACATATTCCAAATGCACAGTGACTTTGAAAAAGTAAGGAAACAAAAAAAAATACATCTAAAAAATTTTGAGCATGACAAATTCGTGATGGTACCTGCCCATTGAAACATATTGCAAATGCACAGTGACTTTGAAAAAGTAAGGAAACATAAACAAATTCGATAAACAAATTCGTGATGGTACCTGCCCATTAAAACATATTCCAAATGCACAGTGACTTTGAAAAAGTAAGAAACAAAAAAAAATACATCTAAAATTTTTTGAGCATGACAAATTCGTGATGGTACCTGCCCATTGAAACATATTGCAAATGCACAGTGACTTTGAAAAAGTAAGGAAACATAAACAAATTCGATAAACAAATTCGTGATGGTACCTGCCCATTAAAACATATTCCAAATGCACAGTGACTTTGAAAAAGTAAGAAACAAAAAAAAATACATCTAAAATTTTTTGAGCATGACAAATTCGTGATGGTACCTGCCCATTGAAACATATTGCAAATGCACAGTGACTTTGAAAAAGTAAGGAAACATAAACAAATTCGATAAACAAATTTGTGATGGTACCTGCCCATTAAAACATATTCCAAATGCACAGTGACTTTGAAAAAGTAAGAAACAAAAAAAAATACATCTAAAATTTTTTGAGCATGACAAATTCGTGATGGTACCTGCCCATTGAAACATATTGCAAATGCACAGTGACTTTGAAAAAGTAAGGAAACATAAACAAATTCGATAAACAAATTCGTGATGGTACCTGCCCATTAAAACATATTCCAAATGCACAGTGACTTTGAAAAAGTAAGGAAACAAAAAAAAATACATCTAAAAAATTTTGAGCATGACAAATTCGTGATGGTACCTGCCCATTGAAACATATTGCAAATGCACAGTGACTTTGAAAAAGTAAGGAAACATAAACAAATTCGATAAACAAATTCGTGATGGTACCTGTCCATTAAAACATATTCCAAATGCACAGTGACTTTGAAAAAGTAAGAAACAAAAAAAAATACATCTAAAAAATTTTGAGCATGACAAATTCGTGATGGTACCTGCCCATTGAAACATATTGCAAATGCACAGTGACTTTGAAAAAGTAAGGAAACATAAACAAATTCGATAAACAAATTCGTGATGGTACCTGCCCATTAAAACATATTCCAAATGCACAGTGACTTTGAAAAAGTAAGGAAACAAAAAAAAATACATCTAAAAAATTTTGAGCATGACAAATTCGTGATGGTACCTGCCCATTGAAACATATTGCAAATGCACAGTGACTTTGAAAAAGTAAGGAAACATAAACAAATTCGATAAACAAATTCGTGATGGTACCTGTCCATTAAAACATATTCCA
>NW_023493657.1:2927655-2937655 GCF_013265735.2 Oncorhynchus mykiss
CCTGTCTCGGTCGGGCCCGTCCTGAGTGCTTTATAGACACTTTAAGAAATCGCGATGGATGCAGATTGCTATTAATCCTCCGTGCAACTGGTGATTGAAAATGTGCAACTGGTGATTGAAAACGTGCACCTGGTCACCCAAAACACGGTTCTCTATGCGGTTAGCGGTGTTCCATCTATTCATGTCCGCTTATGGCGCACCCTACTACGGACCTTTAGCAATGGGGGCCGGCCCGAATTATTTATGGAAGGTCTGATGATGATTTTTTTTTTTTTTCACCATCTCTTTCTCTCTCTGCCGGGGCCGGCCAAGAGTGCTTTATGGACGGTTTAAAACATGACTATGGATGCAAATGCTCATTTTCCTCCGTGCACCTGGTGATTGAAAACGTGCATCTGGTAACCCAAAAATTATAAAAGGGTTTTAAATACTTTTACCCGTCATTCTATTGATATAGCCCGCTAGGGGAGTGCCCCACTACGGCCCTCTCTCTGTCAGGGCCGTCCTTGGGTGCTTTTTACACACTTTAAGAAATCACGATGGATGCAGATTGCTATTAATCCTCCGTGCAACTGGTGATTGAAAACGTGCATCTGGTAACCCAAAATTTCAAATATGGTTCAAAATGAATTTAAAGGCACCCCTCTCATTGTTGCCCGCTATGGGAGCACCCCACTAAGGCCCTGTCTCGGTCGGGCCCGTCCTGAGTGCTTTATAGACACTTTAAGAAATCGCGATGGATGCAGATTGCTATTAATCCTCCGTGCAACTGGTGATTGAAAATGTGCAACTGGTGATTGAAAACGTGCACCTGGTCACCCAAAACACGGTTCTCTATGCGGTTAGCGGTGTTCCATCTATTCATGTCCGCTTATGGCGCACCCTACTACGGACCTTTAGCAATGGGGGCCGGCCCGAATTATTTATGGAAGGTCTGATGATGATTTTTTTTTTTTTTCACCATCTCTTTCTCTCTCTGCCGGGGCCGGCCAAGAGTGCTTTATGGACGGTTTAAAACATGACTATGGATGCAAATGCTCATTTTCCTCCGTGCACCTGGTGATTGAAAACGTGCATCTGGTAACCCAAAAATTATAAAAGGGTTTTAAATACTTTTACCCGTCATTCTATTGATATAGCCCGCTAGGGGAGTGCCCCACTACGGCCCTCTCTCTGTCAGGGCCGTCCTTGGGTGCTTTTTACACACTTTAAGAAATCACGATGGATGCAGATTGCTATTAATCCTCCGTGCAACTGGTGATTGAAAACGTGCATCTGGTAACCCAAAATTTCAAATATGGTTCAAAATGAATTTAAAGGCACCCCTCTCATTGTTGCCCGCTATGGGAGCACCCCACTAAGGCCCTGTCTCGGTCGGGCCCGTCCTGAGTGCTTTATAGACACTTTAAGAAATCGCGATGGATGCAGATTGCTATTAATCCTCCGTGCAACTGGTGATTGAAAATGTGCAACTGGTGATTGAAAACGTGCACCTGGTCACCCAAAACACGGTTCTCTATGCGGTTAGCGGTGTTCCATCTATTCATGTCCGCTTATGGCGCACCCTACTACGGACCTTTAGCAATGGGGGCCGGCCCGAATTATTTATGGAAGGTCTGATGATGATTTTTTTTTTTTTTCACCATCTCTTTCTCTCTCTGCCGGGGCCGGCCAAGAGTGCTTTATGGACGGTTTAAAACATGACTATGGATGCAAATGCTCATTTTCCTCCGTGCACCTGGTGATTGAAAACGTGCATCTGGTAACCCAAAAATTATAAAAGGGTTTTAAATACTTTTACCCGTCATTCTATTGATATAGCCCGCTAGGGGAGTGCCCCACTACGGCCCTCTCTCTGTCAGGGCCGTCCTTGGGTGCTTTTTACACACTTTAAGAAATCACGATGGATGCAGATTGCTATTAATCCTCCGTGCAACTGGTGATTGAAAACGTGCATCTGGTAACCCAAAATTTCAAATATGGTTCAAAATGAATTTAAAGGCACCCCTCTCATTGTTGCCCGCTATGGGAGCACCCCACTAAGGCCCTGTCTCGGTCGGGCCCGTCCTGAGTGCTTTATAGACACTTTAAGAAATCGCGATGGATGCAGATTGCTATTAATCCTCCGTGCAACTGGTGATTGAAAATGTGCAACTGGTGATTGAAAACGTGCACCTGGTCACCCAAAACACGGTTCTCTATGCGGTTAGCGGTGTTCCATCTATTCATGTCCGCTTATGGCGCACCCTACTACGGACCTTTAGCAATGGGGGCCGGCCCGAATTATTTATGGAAGGTCTGATGATGATTTTTTTTTTTTTTCACCATCTCTTTCTCTCTCTGCCGGGGCCGGCCAAGAGTGCTTTATGGACGGTTTAAAACATGACTATGGATGCAAATGCTCATTTTCCTCCGTGCACCTGGTGATTGAAAACGTGCATCTGGTAACCCAAAAATTATAAAAGGGTTTTAAATACTTTTACCCGTCATTCTATTGATATAGCCCGCTAGGGGAGTGCCCCACTACGGCCCTCTCTCTGTCAGGGCCGTCCTTGGGTGCTTTTTACACACTTTAAGAAATCACGATGGATGCAGATTGCTATTAATCCTCCGTGCAACTGGTGATTGAAAACGTGCATCTGGTAACCCAAAATTTCAAATATGGTTCAAAATGAATTTAAAGGCACCCCTCTCATTGTTGCCCGCTATGGGAGCACCCCACTAAGGCCCTGTCTCGGTCGGGCCCGTCCTGAGTGCTTTATAGACACTTTAAGAAATCGCGATGGATGCAGATTGCTATTAATCCTCCGTGCAACTGGTGATTGAAAATGTGCAACTGGTGATTGAAAACGTGCACCTGGTCACCCAAAACACGGTTCTCTATGCGGTTAGCGGTGTTCCATCTATTCATGTCCGCTTATGGCGCACCCTACTACGGACCTTTAGCAATGGGGGCCGGCCCGAATTATTTATGGAAGGTCTGATGATGATTTTTTTTTTTTTTCACCATCTCTTTCTCTCTCTGCCGGGGCCGGCCAAGAGTGCTTTATGGACGGTTTAAAACATGACTATGGATGCAAATGCTCATTTTCCTCCGTGCACCTGGTGATTGAAAACGTGCATCTGGTAACCCAAAAATTATAAAAGGGTTTTAAATACTTTTACCCGTCATTCTATTGATATAGCCCGCTAGGGGAGTGCCCCACTACGGCCCTCTCTCTGTCAGGGCCGTCCTTGGGTGCTTTTTACACACTTTAAGAAATCACGATGGATGCAGATTGCTATTAATCCTCCGTGCAACTGGTGATTGAAAACGTGCATCTGGTAACCCAAAATTTCAAATATGGTTCAAAATGAATTTAAAGGCACCCCTCTCATTGTTGCCCGCTATGGGAGCACCCCACTAAGGCCCTGTCTCGGTCGGGCCCGTCCTGAGTGCTTTATAGACACTTTAAGAAATCGCGATGGATGCAGATTGCTATTAATCCTCCGTGCAACTGGTGATTGAAAATGTGCAACTGGTGATTGAAAACGTGCACCTGGTCACCCAAAACACGGTTCTCTATGCGGTTAGCGGTGTTCCATCTATTCATGTCCGCTTATGGCGCACCCTACTACGGACCTTTAGCAATGGGGGCCGGCCCGAATTATTTATGGAAGGTCTGATGATGATTTTTTTTTTTTTTTCACCATCTCTTTCTCTCTCTGCCGGGGCCGGCCAAGAGTGCTTTATGGACGGTTTAAAACATGACTATGGATGCAAATGCTCATTTTCCTCCGTGCACCTGGTGATTGAAAACGTGCATCTGGTAACCCAAAAATTATAAAAGGGTTTTAAATACTTTTACCCGTCATTCTATTGATATAGCCCGCTAGGGGAGTGCCCCACTACGGCCCTCTCTCTGTCAGGGCCGTCCTTGGGTGCTTTTTACACACTTTAAGAAATCACGATGGATGCAGATTGCTATTAATCCTCCGTGCAACTGGTGATTGAAAACGTGCATCTGGTAACCCAAAATTTCAAATATGGTTCAAAATGAATTTAAAGGCACCCCTCTCATTGTTGCCCGCTATGGGAGCACCCCACTAAGGCCCTGTCTCGGTCGGGCCCGTCCTGAGTGCTTTATAGACACTTTAAGAAATCGCGATGGATGCAGATTGCTATTAATCCTCCGTGCAACTGGTGATTGAAAATGTGCAACTGGTGATTGAAAACGTGCACCTGGTCACCCAAAACACGGTTCTCTATGCGGTTAGCGGTGTTCCATCTATTCATGTCCGCTTATGGCGCACCCTACTACGGACCTTTAGCAATGGGGGCCGGCCCGAATTATTTATGGAAGGTCTGATGATGATTTTTTTTTTTTTTCACCATCTCTTTCTCTCTCTGCCGGGGCCGGCCAAGAGTGCTTTATGGACGGTTTAAAACATGACTATGGATGCAAATGCTCATTTTCCTCCGTGCACCTGGTGATTGAAAACGTGCATCTGGTAACCCAAAAATTATAAAAGGGTTTTAAATACTTTTACCCGTCATTCTATTGATATAGCCCGCTAGGGGAGTGCCCCACTACGGCCCTCTCTCTGTCAGGGCCGTCCTTGGGTGCTTTTTACACACTTTAAGAAATCACGATGGATGCAGATTGCTATTAATCCTCCGTGCAACTGGTGATTGAAAACGTGCATCTGGTAACCCAAAATTTCAAATATGGTTCAAAATGAATTTAAAGGCACCCCTCTCATTGTTGCCCGCTATGGGAGCACCCCACTAAGGCCCTGTCTCGGTCGGGCCCGTCCTGAGTGCTTTATAGACACTTTAAGAAATCGCGATGGATGCAGATTGCTATTAATCCTCCGTGCAACTGGTGATTGAAAATGTGCAACTGGTGATTGAAAACGTGCACCTGGTCACCCAAAACACGGTTCTCTATGCGGTTAGCGGTGTTCCATCTATTCATGTCCGCTTATGGCGCACCCTACTACGGACCTTTAGCAATGGGGGCCGGCCCGAATTATTTATGGAAGGTCTGATGATGATTTTTTTTTTTTTTTCACCATCTCTTTCTCTCTCTGCCGGGGCCGGCCAAGAGTGCTTTATGGACGGTTTAAAACATGACTATGGATGCAAATGCTCATTTTCCTCCGTGCACCTGGTGATTGAAAACGTGCATCTGGTAACCCAAAAATTATAAAAGGGTTTTAAATACTTTTACCCGTCATTCTATTGATATAGCCCGCTAGGGGAGTGCCCCACTACGGCCCTCTCTCTGTCAGGGCCGTCCTTGGGTGCTTTTTACACACTTTAAGAAATCACGATGGATGCAGATTGCTATTAATCCTCCGTGCAACTGGTGATTGAAAACGTGCATCTGGTAACCCAAAATTTCAAATATGGTTCAAAATGAATTTAAAGGCACCCCTCTCATTGTTGCCCGCTATGGGAGCACCCCACTAAGGCCCTGTCTCGGTCGGGCCCGTCCTGAGTGCTTTATAGACACTTTAAGAAATCGCGATGGATGCAGATTGCTATTAATCCTCCGTGCAACTGGTGATTGAAAATGTGCAACTGGTGATTGAAAACGTGCACCTGGTCACCCAAAACACGGTTCTCTATGCGGTTAGCGGTGTTCCATCTATTCATGTCCGCTTATGGCGCACCCTACTACGGACCTTTAGCAATGGGGGCCGGCCCGAATTATTTATGGAAGGTCTGATGATGATTTTTTTTTTTTTTCACCATCTCTTTCTCTCTCTGCCGGGGCCGGCCAAGAGTGCTTTATGGACGGTTTAAAACATGACTATGGATGCAAATGCTCATTTTCCTCCGTGCACCTGGTGATTGAAAACGTGCATCTGGTAACCCAAAAATTATAAAAGGGTTTTAAATACTTTTACCCGTCATTCTATTGATATAGCCCGCTAGGGGAGTGCCCCACTACGGCCCTCTCTCTGTCAGGGCCGTCCTTGGGTGCTTTTTACACACTTTAAGAAATCACGATGGATGCAGATTGCTATTAATCCTCCGTGCAACTGGTGATTGAAAACGTGCATCTGGTAACCCAAAATTTCAAATATGGTTCAAAATGAATTTAAAGGCACCCCTCTCATTGTTGCCCGCTATGGGAGCACCCCACTAAGGCCCTGTCTCGGTCGGGCCCGTCCTGAGTGCTTTATAGACACTTTAAGAAATCGCGATGGATGCAGATTGCTATTAATCCTCCGTGCAACTGGTGATTGAAAATGTGCAACTGGTGATTGAAAACGTGCACCTGGTCACCCAAAACACGGTTCTCTATGCGGTTAGCGGTGTTCCATCTATTCATGTCCGCTTATGGCGCACCCTACTACGGACCTTTAGCAATGGGGGCCGGCCCGAATTATTTATGGAAGGTCTGATGATGATTTTTTTTTTTTTTTCACCATCTCTTTCTCTCTCTGCCGGGGCCGGCCAAGAGTGCTTTATGGACGGTTTAAAACATGACTATGGATGCAAATGCTCATTTTCCTCCGTGCACCTGGTGATTGAAAACGTGCATCTGGTAACCCAAAAATTATAAAAGGGTTTTAAATACTTTTACCCGTCATTCTATTGATATAGCCCGCTAGGGGAGTGCCCCACTACGGCCCTCTCTCTGTCAGGGCCGTCCTTGGGTGCTTTTTACACACTTTAAGAAATCACGATGGATGCAGATTGCTATTAATCCTCCGTGCAACTGGTGATTGAAAACGTGCATCTGGTAACCCAAAATTTCAAATATGGTTCAAAATGAATTTAAAGGCACCCCTCTCATTGTTGCCCGCTATGGGAGCACCCCACTAAGGCCCTGTCTCGGTCGGGCCCGTCCTGAGTGCTTTATAGACACTTTAAGAAATCGCGATGGATGCAGATTGCTATTAATCCTCCGTGCAACTGGTGATTGAAAATGTGCAACTGGTGATTGAAAACGTGCACCTGGTCACCCAAAACACGGTTCTCTATGCGGTTAGCGGTGTTCCATCTATTCATGTCCGCTTATGGCGCACCCTACTACGGACCTTTAGCAATGGGGGCCGGCCCGAATTATTTATGGAAGGTCTGATGATGATTTTTTTTTTTTTTCACCATCTCTTTCTCTCTCTGCCGGGGCCGGCCAAGAGTGCTTTATGGACGGTTTAAAACATGACTATGGATGCAAATGCTCATTTTCCTCCGTGCACCTGGTGATTGAAAACGTGCATCTGGTAACCCAAAAATTATAAAAGGGTTTTAAATACTTTTACCCGTCATTCTATTGATATAGCCCGCTAGGGGAGTGCCCCACTACGGCCCTCTCTCTGTCAGGGCCGTCCTTGGGTGCTTTTTACACACTTTAAGAAATCACGATGGATGCAGATTGCTATTAATCCTCCGTGCAACTGGTGATTGAAAACGTGCATCTGGTAACCCAAAAATTATAAAACGGTTTTAAATACTTTTACCGGTCATTCTATTGATATAGCCCGCTATGGGAGCACCCCACTAAGGCCCTGTCTCGGTCGGGGCCGTCCTTCAGTGCTTTATATACAGTTTCATATATTACGATGGATGCAGATTGTGATTGTTTTCCAAAAGACCCGTGTGCATCTGGTAACCCAAAAATTATAAAACTGTTTTAAATCATTTTACCGGTCATTCTATTGATATAGCCCGCTAGGGGAGTACCCTACTACGGCCCTCTCTCGGTCAGGCCCGTCCTTAGGTGCTTTATATACAGTTTAAGATATTACGATGGATGCAGATTGTGATTGTTTTCCAAAAGACCCGTGTGCATCTGGTAACCCAAAAATTAAAATATGGTTCAAAACCCGGGTAACACCACTCTATTTACGGACATGACAGTAGAGCTTACCCCCTGGAGCTATTGACCTCCAGGCTTGTAGGCCCTTACTCACCACCCGGGTATCACCCCTCTATTTCGGGGATGATACCAGCAGGGGACCCCCCCCACCTCCACAACCTCGCATACCAGGTGAACCAGGGCACCCACACTTAAGCACCCCTCCTCGGACATTAAAGCAGATAACCGCGCTGTTATGAACCGCGTGCACCTGGTCACCCAAATGGAACTTGTGCACCTGGTCACCCAAAAGGACCGGCGTGCACCTGGTCACCCAAAGGCCGGCGTGCACCTGGTCACCCAAAAGGACCATGTGCACCTGGTCACCCAAAGGCCGGCGTGCACCTGGTCACCCAAAAGGACCGTGTGCACCTGGTCACCCAAAGGCCGGCGTGCACCTGGTCACCCAAAGGACCATGTGCACCTGGTCACCCAAAAGGACCATGTGCACCTGGTCACCCAAAGGCCGGCGTGCACCTGGTCACCCAAAAGGACCATGTGCACCTGGTCACCCAAAGGCCGGCGTGCACCTGGTCACCCAAAGGACCATGTGCACCTGGTCACCCAAAAGGACCATGTGCACCTGGTCACCCAAAGGCCGGCGTGCACCTGGTCACCCAAAGGACCATGTGCACCTGGTCACCCAAAGGCCGGCGTGCACCTGGTCACCCAAAGGACCATGTGCACCTGGTCACCCAAAGGCCGGCGTGCACCTGGTCACCCAAAGGACCATGTGCACCTGGTCACCCAAAAGGACCATGTGCACCTGGTCACCCAAAGGCCGGCGTGCACCTGGTCACCCAAAGGACCATGTGCACCTGGTCACCCAAAGGCCGGCGTGCACCTGGTCACCCAAAGGACCATGTGCACCTGGTCACCCAAAGGCCGGCGTGCACCTGGTCACCCAAAGGACCATGTGCACCTGGTCACCCAAAAGGACCATGTGCACCTGGTCACCCAAAGGCCGGCGTGCACCTGGTCACCCAAAGGACCATGTGCACCTGGTCACCCAAAAGAACCGTGTGCACCTGGTCACCCAAAGGCCGGCGTGCACCTGGTCACCCAAAGGACCATGTGCACCTGGTCACCCAAAAGGACCATGTGCACCTGGTCACCCAAAGGCCGGCGTGCACCTGGTCACCCAAAGGACCATGTGCACCTGGTCACCCAAAAGAACCGTGTGCACCTGGTCACCCAAAGGCCGGCGTGCACCTGGTCACCCAAAGGACCATGTGCACCTGGTCACCCAAAAGGACCATGTGCACCTGGTCACCCAAAGGCCGGCGTGCACCTGGTCACCCAAAGGACCATGTGCACCTGGTCACCCAAAAGAACCGTGTGCACCTGGTCACCCAAAGGCCGGCGTGCACCTGGTCACCCAAAGGACCATGTGCACCTGGTCACCCAAAAGAACCGTGTGCACCTGGTCACCCAAAGGCCGGCGTGCACCTGGTCACCCAAAGGACCATGTGCACCTGGTCACCCAAAAGCCGGCGTGCACCTGGTCACCCAAATGGAACTTGTGCACCTGGTCACCCAAAAGCCGGCGTGCACCTGGTCACCCAAATGGAACTTGTGCACCTGGTCACCCAAAAGCCGGCGTGCACCTGGTCACCCAAATGGAACTTGTGCACCTGGTCACCCAAAAGACCGGCGTGCACCTGGTCACCCAAAAGCCGGCGTGCACCTGGTCACCCAAATGGAACTTGTGCACCTGGTCACCCAAAAATTATAAAACTGTCCAAAATGCATTTACCGGTCATTTTATTTATATAGCCCGCTAGGGGAGTAGCCCACTACGGCCCTCTCTTGGTCGGGGCCGTGCTTAGTGCTTTATGGACACTTTAAGATATTACGATGGATGCAGATTGTGATTGTTTTGCAAAAGACCCGTGTGCATCTGGTAACCCAAAAATTATAAAACTGTTCAAAATGCATTTAAAGCTATACCTGACCTTCATGCCCGCCAGGGGAGTAGCCCACTACGGCCCTCTCTCAGTGGGGGCCCTATTTGAGTGCTTTATGGACGGTTTAAAATATCACGATGGATGCAGATTGCTATTAATCCTCCGTGCACCTGGTGATTGAAAACGTGCATCTGGTAACCCAAAAATTAAAATATGGACCGCGGGTGAATGGAGGGA
>NW_023493657.1:2942655-2950155 GCF_013265735.2 Oncorhynchus mykiss
GCTTTTGAGTGACAGTGAGAGAACCGTTAGGGTGAGAAGAAAAATTCCACCATAGGAATGTTCCTAAGGTCCTCCCGATCTCAACAAGCCTAACCTTGACCGTGTGGCATTAACCCTTCACAGTAAAACAGTGTTTTTTGATCTCACAGATTACAGTGTCATCTCTCCCCATAGGAATACATTGCCTGCACCACAAAATTCAACCTGAGGCCTATGTGGGTTATGAATGCCGTATGAACCTGTCTTCGGTACCAGTCCATCAGGCCACTATGAGGTCTACCTGTGTTGATTCTAAGCTTCCTGGACCAACCGGAAGTGGTTCAAATCACCCTAAAAGTGTTTACCCATACATTGCATGCAGTTTGATAGACATAGTGCATTCAACCCTGTGTAGATCAGTCAATTCTTAACGTAAAGACTTAAAACTCGGGATTCTGTAAGTGGCCATGTCAATCAAGACATGTGGTGATTTATAGCTTCCTGTGCCAACCGGAAGTGCCATAATTGGTGTCTCAGGGGCTGTTTCGAAGGGTTAAAAAATTCAGATCTGTCCAAAACTTCATATATTTGATTAGGCAACCCCCATGAACTGTAAATCAGTCATTTTTCCCCAAAAAAATCAAAGGAAAAAAAATTGCACTAAAACACAACTTGGATGGAGGGACGTATTGGGGTGCGTAGAGACAGACAGTGGCCGCAATAGTTAGCTTTGTTGGAGCTAAAAAAGAACGGTCGGACCTAGAGTTCCGAAACTTTAGAAACCTGTTCTAGACCTCCGGGCCATGGTGCGTGGCGAGTTACGTGGCTCTAGACGGTTCTCGGACCGAGAAACAGCCTCGTACATTTGAAATAACTTCAATTCATTTTTGCATCACGAAAATGACGACATTTAGAAATGTCCCAGAGTCGCAAGACTAGGTGCATTGCGAACGTCTCGGCCCATATAGACAGACCCCAACGTTTCTGTCCGATAGCTCATTCAAGGACCCCGTAGCAAGTCATGGAAAATAGTGGATTTTCAGCACCAATTAGGGTTTTTCTCGGACACCAAATGACCTATCGAGCCGAAACTCGGGATTCGGGGTCGCCTCACATAGGACTTCACATAATGTCCGAACTGGACCCGCAGCTAGAACGTAACTATGTGTTTTACCTTTTTATTAGGTTTTCAACTGAAGGCGCTGTGAATTATGGGACTGCTCTGACATATGTGATAGTTGGCTACTAAATGAGTAGTAAAAAGTGGGTTTGGTGTCAATTGATATCCATTTGGTGTCATAATGACATCTAATTGACTGATGGACACTGACTTGCTAGTTGACTTTTGTACATTTGCAATATGTTTAAACGGAGAGGGACCATCACCAAAATGGCATTCTGAAATCAACACAAAAAATGGCATCACCATAGTCTCCAGACTGTTCTGAGTTCAACGAGCTATCCCGCTTGACCGTAGCTCGCTCGGTCTAGGCGCAGCAACCATTAGAATAGAAGGCCCAAAATGAAGCCTGCACCACAATGTCATTTGCTTTTGAGTGACAGTGAGAGAACCGTTAGGGTGAGAAGAAAAATTCCACCACTTGAATGTTCCTAAGGTCCTCCCGATCTCAACAAGCCTAACCTTGACCGTGTGGCATTAACCCTTCACAGTAAAACAGTGTTTTTTGATCTCACAGATTACAGTGTCATCTCTCCCCATAGGAATACATTGCCTGCACCCCTAATTTCAACCTGAGGCCTATGTGGGTTATGAATGCCGTATGAACCTGTCTTCGGTACCAGTCCATCAGGCCACTATGAGGTCTACCTGTGTTGATTCTAAGCTTCCTGGACCAACCGGAAGTGGTTAAAATGCCCCTAAAAGTGTTTACCCATACAATGCATGCAGTTTGATAGACATAGTGCATTCAACCCTGTGTAGATCAGTCAATTCTTAACGTAAGGACTTAAAACTCAGGATTCTGTAACAGCATACCCCAATGAGGATATGTGTTGATTTATAACTTCCTGTGCCAACCGGAAGTGCCATAATTGGTGTCTCAGGGGCTGTTTCGAAGGGTTAAAAAAGTCTGATCTTTCCAAAACTTCATATGTGTGATTAGGCAACCCCCATGAACTGTAAATCAGTCATTTTTCCCAAAAAAAATCAAAGGAAAAAAAAATTGCACTAAAACACAACTTGGATGGAGGGACGTATTGGGGTGCGTAGAGACAGACAGTGGCTCCAATAGTTAGCTTTGTTGGAGCTAAAAAAGAACCGTCGGACCTAGAGTTCCGAAACTTTAGAAACCTGTTCTAGACCTCCCGTAGATGGTGCGTGGTGAGTTACGTGGCTCTAGAAGGTTCTCGGACCGAGAAACAGCCTCGTACATTTGAAATAACTTCAATTCATTTTTGCATCACGAAAATGACGACATTTAGAAATGTCCCAGAGTCGCAAGACTAGGTGCATTGCGAACGTCTCGGCCCATATAGACAGACCCCAACGTTTCTGTCCGATATCTCATTCAAGGACCCCGTAGCAAGTCATGGAAAATAGTGGATTTTCAGCACCAATTAGGGTTTTTCTCGGACACCAAATGACCTATCGAGCCGAAACTTGGGATTCGGGGTCGCCTCAGCTAGGCCAACACATAACATAAGAAATGGACCCGCAGCTAGAACGTAACTACGTGTTTTATGGTTTTTTTATGGTTTGTACCGAAGGCGTTGTGAATTTTGGGCCAGCTCTGAAGTATGTAATAGTTGGCTACTAAACGAGTTGGAAAAAGTGGGTTTGGTGTCAGTTTGTATCAGTTTGGTGGTCAGAATGATATCTAATTGACTGATGGACTCTTGTCCACTTGACTCTTGTACATTTGCAATATGATTCTATAGTGAAAAAACATCACCAAAAGCGACATTCTGAAATCAACCCAAACGAGCGATTGAGATGACCCAGAATCACTGCAAAGCCATCCCGAGTTCATCGGGCCAGTCAATTTCACATTCCTGCAGGATTTTTATAGCATGACAAATTCGTGATGGTACCTGCCCATTAAAACATATTGCAAATGCACAGTGACTTTGAAAAAGTAAGAAACAAAAAAAAATACATCTAAAATTTTTTGAGCATGACAAATTCGTGATGGTACCTGCCCATTAAAACATATTCCAAATGCACAGTGACTTTGAAAAAGTAAGAAACAAAAAAAAATACATCTAAAATTTTTTGAGCATGACAAATTCGTGATGGTACCTGCCCATTAAAACATATTCCAAATGCACAGTGACTTTGAAAAAGTAAGGAAACATAAACAAATTCGATAAACAAATTCGTGATGGTACCTGCCCATTGAAACATATTGCAAATGCACAGTGACTTTGAAAAAGTAAGGAAACATAAACAAATTCGATAAACAAATTCGTGATGGTACCTGCCCATTAAAACATATTCCAAATGCACAGTGACTTTGAAAAAGTAAGAAACAAAAAAAAATACATCTAAAAAATTTTGAGCATGACAAATTCGTGATGGTACCTGCCCATTGAAACATATTGCAAATGCACAGTGACTTTGAAAAAGTAAGGAAACATAAACAAATTCGATAAACAAATTCGTGATGGTACCTGCCCATTGAAACATATTGCAAATGCACAGTGACTTTGAAAAAGTAAGGAAACATAAACAAATTCGATAAACAAATTCGTGATGGTACCTGCCCATTAAAACATATTCCAAATGCACAGTGACTTTGAAAAAGTAAGGAAACAAAAAAAAATACATCTAAAAAATTTTGAGCATGACAAATTCGTGATGGTACCTGCCCATTGAAACATATTGCAAATGCACAGTGACTTTGAAAAAGTAAGGAAACATAAACAAATTCGATAAACAAATTCGTGATGGTACCTGCCCATTAAAACATATTCCAAATGCACAGTGACTTTGAAAAAGTAAGAAACAAAAAAAAATACATCTAAAAAATTTTGAGCATGACAAATTCGTGATGGTACCTGCCCATTGAAACATATTGCAAATGCACAGTGACTTTGAAAAAGTAAGGAAACATAAACAAATTCGATAAACAAATTCGTGATGGTACCTGCCCATTGAAACATATTGCAAATGCACAGTGACTTTGAAAAAGTAAGGAAACATAAACAAATTCGATAAACAAATTCGTGATGGTACCTGCCCATTAAAACATATTCCAAATGCACAGTGACTTTGAAAAAGTAAGGAAACAAAAAAAAATACATCTAAAAAATTTTGAGCATGACAAATTCGTGATGGTACCTGCCCATTGAAACATATTGCAAATGCACAGTGACTTTGAAAAAGTAAGGAAACATAAACAAATTCGATAAACAAATTCGTGATGGTACCTGCCCATTAAAACATATTCCAAATGCACAGTGACTTTGAAAAAGTAAGAAACAAAAAAAAATACATCTAAAATTTTTTGAGCATGACAAATTCGTGATGGTACCTGCCCATTGAAACATATTGCAAATGCACAGTGACTTTGAAAAAGTAAGGAAACATAAACAAATTCGATAAACAAATTCGTGATGGTACCTGCCCATTAAAACATATTCCAAATGCACAGTGACTTTGAAAAAGTAAGAAACAAAAAAAAATACATCTAAAAAATTTTGAGCATGACAAATTCGTGATGGTACCTGCCCATTGAAACATATTGCAAATGCACAGTGACTTTGAAAAAGTAAGGAAACATAAACAAATTCGATAAACAAATTCGTGATGGTACCTGCCCATTGAAACATATTGCAAATGCACAGTGACTTTGAAAAAGTAAGGAAACATAAACAAATTCGATAAACAAATTCGTGATGGTACCTGCCCATTAAAACATATTCCAAATGCACAGTGACTTTGAAAAAGTAAGGAAACAAAAAAAAATACATCTAAAAAATTTTGAGCATGACAAATTCGTGATGGTACCTGCCCATTGAAACATATTGCAAATGCACAGTGACTTTGAAAAAGTAAGGAAACATAAACAAATTCGATGAACAAATTCGTGATGGTACCTGCCCATTAAAACATATTCCAAATGCACAGTGACTTTGAAAAAGTAAGAAACAAAAAAAAATACATCTAAAAAATTTTGAGCATGACAAATTCGTGATGGTACCTGCCCATTGAAACATATTGCAAATGCACAGTGACTTTGAAAAAGTAAGGAAACATAAACAAATTCGATAAACAAATTCGTGATGGTACCTGCCCATTGAAACATATTGCAAATGCACAGTGACTTTGAAAAAGTAAGGAAACATAAACAAATTCGATAAACAAATTCGTGATGGTACCTGCCCATTAAAACATATTCCAAATGCACAGTGACTTTGAAAAAGTAAGGAAACAAAAAAAAATACATCTAAAAAATTTTGAGCATGACAAATTCGTGATGGTACCTGCCCATTGAAACATATTGCAAATGCACAGTGACTTTGAAAAAGTAAGGAAACATAAACAAATTCGATAAACAAATTCGTGATGGTACCTGCCCATTAAAACATATTCCAAATGCACAGTGACTTTGAAAAAGTAAGAAACAAAAAAAAATACATCTAAAATTTTTTGAGCATGACAAATTCGTGATGGTACCTGCCCATTGAAACATATTGCAAATGCACAGTGACTTTGAAAAAGTAAGGAAACATAAACAAATTCGATAAACAAATTCGTGATGGTACCTGCCCATTAAAACATATTCCAAATGCACAGTGACTTTGAAAAAGTAAGAAACAAAAAAAAATACATCTAAAAAATTTTGAGCATGACAAATTCGTGATGGTACCTGCCCATTGAAACATATTGCAAATGCACAGTGACTTTGAAAAAGTAAGGAAACATAAACAAATTCGATAAACAAATTCGTGATGGTACCTGCCCATTAAAACATATTCCAAATGCACAGTGACTTTGAAAAAGTAAGGAAACAAAAAAAAATACATCTAAAAAATTTTGAGCATGACAAATTCGTGATGGTACCTGCCCATTGAAACATATTGCAAATGCACAGTGACTTTGAAAAAGTAAGGAAACATAAACAAATTCGATAAACAAATTCGTGATGGTACCTGCCCATTAAAACATATTCCAAATGCACAGTGACTTTGAAAAAGTAAGAAACAAAAAAAAATACATCTAAAATTTTTTGAGCATGACAAATTCGTGATGGTACCTGCCCATTGAAACATATTGCAAATGCACAGTGACTTTGAAAAAGTAAGGAAACATAAACAAATTCGATAAACAAATTCGTGATGGTACCTGCCCATTGAAACATATTGCAAATGCACAGTGACTTTGAAAAAGTAAGGAAACATAAACAAATTCGATAAACAAATTCGTGATGGTACCTGCCCATTAAAACATATTCCAAATGCACAGTGACTTTGAAAAAGTAAGGAAACAAAAAAAAATACATCTAAAAAATTTTGAGCATGACAAATTCGTGATGGTACCTGCCCATTGAAACATATTGCAAATGCACAGTGACTTTGAAAAAGTAAGGAAACATAAACAAATTCGATAAACAAATTCGTGATGGTACCTGCCCATTAAAACATATTCCAAATGCACAGTGACTTTGAAAAAGTAAGGAAACAAAAAAAAATACATCTAAAAAATTTTGAGCATGACAAATTCGTGATGGTACCTGCCCATTGAAACATATTGCAAATGCACAGTGACTTTGAAAAAGTAAGGAAACATAAACAAATTCGATAAACAAATTCGTGATGGTACCTGCCCATTAAAACATATTCCAAATGCACAGTGACTTTGAAAAAGTAAGGAAACAAAAAAAAATACATCTAAAAAATTTTGAGCATGACAAATTCGTGATGGTACCTGCCCATTGAAACATATTGCAAATGCACAGTGACTTTGAAAAAGTAAGGAAACATAAACAAATTCGATAAACAAATTCGTGATGGTACCTGCCCATTAAAACATATTCCAAATGCACAGTGACTTTGAAAAAGTAAGAAACAAAAAAAAATACATCTAAAATTTTTTGAGCATGACAAATTCGTGATGGTACCTGCCCATTGAAACATATTGCAAATGCACAGTGACTTTGAAAAAGTAAGGAAACATAAACAAATTCGATAAACAAATTCGTGATGGTACCTGCCCATTGAAACATATTGCAAATGCACAGTGACTTTGAAAAAGTAAGGAAACATAAACAAATTCGATAAACAAATTCGTGATGGTACCTGCCCATTAAAACATATTCCAAATGCACAGTGACTTTGAAAAAGTAAGGAAACAAAAAAAAATACATCTAAAAAATTTTGAGCATGACAAATTCGTGATGGTACCTGCCCATTGAAACATATTGCAAATGCACAGTGACTTTGAAAAAGTAAGGAAACATAAACAAATTCGATAAACAAATTCGTGATGGTACCTGCCCATTAAAACATATTCCAAATGCACAGTGACTTTGAAAAAGTAAGGAAACAAAAAAAAATACA
>NW_023493657.1:2960155-2965155 GCF_013265735.2 Oncorhynchus mykiss
CACCTGGTGATTGAAAACGTGCATCTGGTAACCCAAAAATGCGGTTCTCAATGCGCTTGCCGGTGTTACAGATATACATGTCCGATAATGATGCACCCTACTACGGACCTTTTTCAATGGGGGTCGGCCTGAATTATTTATGGAAGGTATGATTACTTTTTTTTTCTCCGTGCAACTGGTGATTGAAAACGTGCACCTGGTCACCCAAAACACGGTTCTCTATGCGGTTAGCGGTGTTCCCGAGATTCATGTCCGATAATGATGCACCCTACTACGGACCTTTTCAATGGGGGCCGGTCCGAATTATTTATGGAAGGTATGATTTTTTTTTTCTCTCTCCGTGCAACTGGTGATTGAAAACGTGCATCTGGTAACCCAAAACACGGTTCTCTATGCGGTTAGCGGTGTTCCCGAGATTCATGTCCGATAATGATGCACCCTACTACGGACCTTTTCAATGGGGGCCGGTCCGAATTATTTATGGAAGGTATGATTTTTTTTTTTTTTCAACACTTTTCCCCTCTTTTTCTCTCTCTGCCGGGGCCGGCCCTGGGTGCTTTATGGACGGTTTAAAACATGACTATGGATGCAAATGCTCATTTTCCTCCGTGCACCTGGTGATTGAAAACGTGCATCTGGTAACCCAAAAATTATAAAAGGGTTTTAAATACTTTTACCCGTCATTCTATTGATATAGCCCGCTAGGGGAGTGCCCCACTACGGCCCTCTCTCTGTCAGGGCCGTCCTTGGGTGCTTTTTACACACTTTAAGAAATCACGATGGATGCAGATTGCTATTAATCCTCCGTGCAACTGGTGATTGAAAACGTGCATCTGGTAACCCAAAATTTCAAATATGGTTCAAAATGAATTTAAAGGCACCCCTCTCATTGTTGCCCGCTATGGGAGCACCCCACTAAGGCCCTGTCTCGGTCGGGCCCGTCCTGAGTGCTTTATAGACACTTTAAGAAATCGCGATGGATGCAGATTGCTATTAATCCTCCGTGCAACTGGTGATTGAAAATGTGCAACTGGTGATTGAAAACGTGCACCTGGTCACCCAAAACACGGTTCTCTATGCGGTTAGCGGTGTTCCATCTATTCATGTCCGCTTATGGCGCACCCTACTACGGACCTTTAGCAATGGGGGCCGGCCCGAATTATTTATGGAAGGTCTGATGATGATTTTTTTTTTTTTTCACCATCTCTTTCTCTCTCTGCCGGGGCCGGCCAAGAG
Source organism: Oncorhynchus mykiss (assembly GCF_013265735.2). Classification (NCBI taxonomy): domain Eukaryota; kingdom Metazoa; phylum Chordata; class Actinopteri; order Salmoniformes; family Salmonidae; genus Oncorhynchus; species Oncorhynchus mykiss. Next base: position 2,961,392 of record NW_023493657.1, read on the forward strand.
TGCTTTATGGACGGTTTAAAACATGACTATGGATGCAAATGCTCATTTTCCTCCGTGCACCTGGTGATTGAAAACGTGCATCTGGTAACCCAAAAATTATAAAAGGGTTTTAAATACTTTTACCCGTCATTCTATTGATATAGCCCGCTAGGGGAGTGCCCCACTACGGCCCTCTCTCTGTCAGGGCCGTCCTTGGGTGCTTTTTACACACTTTAAGAAATCACGATGGATGCAGATTGCTATTAATCCTCCGTGCAACTGGTGATTGAAAACGTGCATCTGGTAACCCAAAATTTCAAATATGGTTCAAAATGAATTTAAAGGCACCCCTCTCATTGTTGCCCGCTATGGGAGCACCCCACTAAGGCCCTGTCTCGGTCGGGCCCGTCCTGAGTGCTTTATAGACACTTTAAGAAATCGCGATGGATGCAGATTGCTATTAATCCTCCGTGCAACTGGTGATTGAAAATGTGCAACTGGTGATTGAAAACGTGCACCTGGTCACCCAAAACACGGTTCTCTATGCGGTTAGCGGTGTTCCATCTATTCATGTCCGCTTATGGCGCACCCTACTACGGACCTTTAGCAATGGGGGCCGGCCCGAATTATTTATGGAAGGTCTGATGATGATTTTTTTTTTTTTTTCACCATCTCTTTCTCTCTCTGCCGGGGCCGGCCAAGAGTGCTTTATGGACGGTTTAAAACATGACTATGGATGCAAATGCTCATTTTCCTCCGTGCACCTGGTGATTGAAAACGTGCATCTGGTAACCCAAAAATTATAAAAGGGTTTTAAATACTTTTACCCGTCATTCTATTGATATAGCCCGCTAGGGGAGTGCCCCACTACGGCCCTCTCTCTGTCAGGGCCGTCCTTGGGTGCTTTTTACACACTTTAAGAAATCACGATGGATGCAGATTGCTATTAATCCTCCGTGCAACTGGTGATTGAAAACGTGCATCTGGTAACCCAAAATTTCAAATATGGTTCAAAATGAATTTAAAGGCACCCCTCTCATTGTTGCCCGCTATGGGAGCACCCCACTAAGGCCCTGTCTCGGTCGGGCCCGTCCTGAGTGCTTTATAGACACTTTAAGAAATCGCGATGGATGCAGATTGCTATTAATCCTCCGTGCAACTGGTGATTGAAAATGTGCAACTGGTGATTGAAAACGTGCACCTGGTCACCCAAAACACGGTTCTCTATGCGGTTAGCGGTGTTCCATCTATTCATGTCCGCTTATGGCGCACCCTACTACGGACCTTTAGCAATGGGGGCCGGCCCGAATTATTTATGGAAGGTCTGATGATGATTTTTTTTTTTTTTCACCATCTCTTTCTCTCTCTGCCGGGGCCGGCCAAGAGTGCTTTATGGACGGTTTAAAACATGACTATGGATGCAAATGCTCATTTTCCTCCGTGCACCTGGTGATTGAAAACGTGCATCTGGTAACCCAAAAATTATAAAAGGGTTTTAAATACTTTTACCCGTCATTCTATTGATATAGCCCGCTAGGGGAGTGCCCCACTACGGCCCTCTCTCTGTCAGGGCCGTCCTTGGGTGCTTTTTACACACTTTAAGAAATCACGATGGATGCAGATTGCTATTAATCCTCCGTGCAACTGGTGATTGAAAACGTGCATCTGGTAACCCAAAATTTCAAATATGGTTCAAAATGAATTTAAAGGCACCCCTCTCATTGTTGCCCGCTATGGGAGCACCCCACTAAGGCCCTGTCTCGGTCGGGCCCGTCCTGAGTGCTTTATAGACACTTTAAGAAATCGCGATGGATGCAGATTGCTATTAATCCTCCGTGCAACTGGTGATTGAAAATGTGCAACTGGTGATTGAAAACGTGCACCTGGTCACCCAAAACACGGTTCTCTATGCGGTTAGCGGTGTTCCATCTATTCATGTCCGCTTATGGCGCACCCTACTACGGACCTTTAGCAATGGGGGCCGGCCCGAATTATTTATGGAAGGTCTGATGATGATTTTTTTTTTTTTTCACCATCTCTTTCTCTCTCTGCCGGGGCCGGCCAAGAGTGCTTTATGGACGGTTTAAAACATGACTATGGATGCAAATGCTCATTTTCCTCCGTGCACCTGGTGATTGAAAACGTGCATCTGGTAACCCAAAAATTATAAAAGGGTTTTAAATACTTTTACCCGTCATTCTATTGATATAGCCCGCTAGGGGAGTGCCCCACTACGGCCCTCTCTCTGTCAGGGCCGTCCTTGGGTGCTTTTTACACACTTTAAGAAATCACGATGGATGCAGATTGCTATTAATCCTCCGTGCAACTGGTGATTGAAAACGTGCATCTGGTAACCCAAAATTTCAAATATGGTTCAAAATGAATTTAAAGGCACCCCTCTCATTGTTGCCCGCTATGGGAGCACCCCACTAAGGCCCTGTCTCGGTCGGGCCCGTCCTGAGTGCTTTATAGACACTTTAAGAAATCGCGATGGATGCAGATTGCTATTAATCCTCCGTGCAACTGGTGATTGAAAATGTGCAACTGGTGATTGAAAACGTGCACCTGGTCACCCAAAACACGGTTCTCTATGCGGTTAGCGGTGTTCCATCTATTCATGTCCGCTTATGGCGCACCCTACTACGGACCTTTAGCAATGGGGGCCGGCCCGAATTATTTATGGAAGGTCTGATGATGATTTTTTTTTTTTTTCACCATCTCTTTCTCTCTCTGCCGGGGCCGGCCAAGAGTGCTTTATGGACGGTTTAAAACATGACTATGGATGCAAATGCTCATTTTCCTCCGTGCACCTGGTGATTGAAAACGTGCATCTGGTAACCCAAAAATTATAAAAGGGTTTTAAATACTTTTACCCGTCATTCTATTGATATAGCCCGCTAGGGGAGTGCCCCACTACGGCCCTCTCTCTGTCAGGGCCGTCCTTGGGTGCTTTTTACACACTTTAAGAAATCACGATGGATGCAGATTGCTATTAATCCTCCGTGCAACTGGTGATTGAAAACGTGCATCTGGTAACCCAAAAATTATAAAACGGTTTTAAATACTTTTACCGGTCATTCTATTGATATAGCCCGCTATGGGAGCACCCCACTAAGGCCCTGTCTCGGTCGGGGCCGTCCTTCAGTGCTTTATATACAGTTTCATATATTACGATGGATGCAGATTGTGATTGTTTTCCAAAAGACCCGTGTGCATCTGGTAACCCAAAAATTATAAAACTGTTTTAAATCATTTTACCGGTCATTCTATTGATATAGCCCGCTAGGGGAGTACCCTACTACGGCCCTCTCTCGGTCAGGCCCGTCCTTAGGTGCTTTATATACAGTTTAAGATATTACGATGGATGCAGATTGTGATTGTTTTCCAAAAGACCCGTGTGCATCTGGTAACCCAAAAATTAAAATATGGTTCAAAACCCGGGTAACACCACTCTATTTACGGACATGACAGTAGAGCTTACCCCCTGGAGCTATTGACCTCCAGGCTTGTAGGCCCTTACTCACCACCCGGGTATCACCCCTCTATTTCGGGGATGATACCAGCAGGGGACCCCCCCCACCTCCACAACCTCGCATACCAGGTGAACCAGGGCACCCACACTTAAGCACCCCTCCTCGGACATTAAAGCAGATAACCGCGCTGTTATGAACCGCGTGCACCTGGTCACCCAAATGGAACTTGTGCACCTGGTCACCCAAAAGGACCGGCGTGCACCTGGTCACCCAAAGGCCGGCGTGCACCTGGTCACCCAAAAGGACCATGTG
>NW_023493657.1:2970155-2980155 GCF_013265735.2 Oncorhynchus mykiss
TTAAAATGGAAGTAGAGAAATTATTTTTCCACTTCAGGTCAAAGCCAAGGAGCCTCCGGTGTCAATAAAAAAAGAACCAGCCATTTATCTATCGTCATTTAAGAGAAACGGAACAATGACAAATTGGTGATGGTCACAAATAGGCGTTTTTTTTTTTCAACGGTTACAGATCCAGTTGCAGGGTGTTCATACGAATCTTTTTAAAGTGTGCTGCGGAGCTCTGCGACATTTCTGTGATTTTCTATGATTTTCTGAAATAACACAATAACCGACCATTAGAATAGTAGGCCCAAAATGAAGCCTGCCCCACAATGTCATTTGCTTTTGAGTGACAGTGAGAGAACCGTTAGGGTGAGAAGAAAAATTCCACCACATGAATGTTCCTAAGGTCCTCCCGATCTCAACAAGCCTAACCTTGACCGTGTGGCATTAACCCTTCACAGTAAAACAGGGTTTTTTGATCTCACAGATTACAGTTTCATCTCTCCCCATAGGAATACATTGCCTGCACCCCTAATTTCAACCTGAGGCCTATGTGGGTTATGAATGCCGTATGAACCTGTCGTCGGTACCAGTCCATCGGGCCACTATGAGGTCTACCTGTGTCGATTCTAAGCTTCCTGGACCAACCGGAAGTGGTTCAAATGCCCCTAAAAGTGTTTACCCATACACTGCATGCAGTTTGATAGACATAGTGCATTCAACCCTGTGTAGATCAGTCAATTCTTAACGTAAGGACTTAAAACTCAGGATTCTGTAACAGCATACCCCAATGAGGATATGTGGTGACTTATAGCTTCCTGTGCCAACCGGAAGTGCCATAATTGGTGTCTCAGGGGCTGTTTCGAAGGGTTAAAAAATTCAGATCTGTCCAAAACTTCATATATGTGATTAGGCAACCCCCATGAACTGTAAATCAGTCATTTTTCCCAAAAAAAATCAAAGGAAAAAAAAATTGTACTAAAACACAACTTGGATGGAGGGACGTATTGGGGTGCGTAGAGACAGACAGTGGCCGCAATAGTTAGCTTTGTTGGAGCTAAAAAAGAACGGTCGGACCTAGAGTTCCGAAACTTTAGAAACCTGTTCTAGACCTCCGGGCCATGGTGCGTGGCGAGTTACGTGGCTCTAGATGGTTCTCGGACCGAGAAACAGCCTCGTACATTCGCAATAACTTCAATTCATTTTTGCATCACGAAAATGACGACGTTTAGAAAAGTCTCAGAGACGCAAGGCTAGGTGCGTTGAAACCGGCTCGGCCCATAGAGACGGACCCCAAAGTTTCTGTCCGATAGCTCGTTCAAGGACCCCGTAGCAAGGCATGGAAATAAGTGGATTTTCAGCACCAATTAGGGTTTTTCTCGGACACCAAATGACCTATCGAGCCGAAACTCGGGATTCGGGGTCGCCTCACATAGGACTTCGCATAATGTCCGAACTGGACCCGCAGCTAGAACGTAACTATGTGTTTTACCTTTTTATTATGTTTTAAACTAGAGGCGCTGTGAATTATGGGACTGCTCTGACATATATGATAGTTGGCATCTAAATGAGTAGGAAACAGTGGGTTTGGTGTCATAATGACATCTAATTGACTGATGGACACTGACTTGCTAGTTGACTTTTGTACATTTGCAATATGTTTAAACAGAGAGGGACCATCACCAAAATGGCATTCTGAAATCAACACAAAAAATGGCATCACCATAGTCTCCAGACTGTGCTGAGTTCAACGAGCTATCCCGCTTGACCGTAGCTCGCTCGGTCTAGGCGCAGCAACCATTAGAATATTAGGCCCAAAATGAAGCCTGCCCCACAATGTCATTTGCTTTTGAGTGACAGTGAGAGAACCGTTAGGGTGAGAAGAAAAATTCCACCATAGGAATGTTCCTAAGGTCCTCCCGATCTCAACAAGCCTAACCTTGACCGTGTGGCATTAACCCTTCACAGTAAAACAGTGTTTTTTGATCTCACAGATTACAGTGTCATCTCTCCCCATAGGAATACATTGCCTGCACCACAAAATTCAACCTGAGGCCTATGTGGGTTATGAATGCCGTATGAACCTGTCTTCGGTACCAGTCCATCAGGCCACTATGAGGTCTACCTGTGTTGATTCTAAGCTTCCTGGACCAACCGGAAGTGGTTCAAATCACCCTAAAAGTGTTTACCCATACATTGCATGCAGTTTGATAGACATAGTGCATTCAACCCTGTGTAGATCAGTCAATTCTTAACGTAAAGACTTAAAACTCGGGATTCTGTAAGTGGCCATGTCAATCAAGACATGTGGTGATTTATAGCTTCCTGTGCCAACCGGAAGTGCCATAATTGGTGTCTCAGGGGCTGTTTCGAAGGGTTAAAAAATTCAGATCTGTCCAAAACTTCATATATTTGATTAGGCAACCCCCATGAACTGTAAATCAGTCATTTTTCCCCAAAAAAATCAAAGGAAAAAAAATTGCACTAAAACACAACTTGGATGGAGGGACGTATTGGGGTGCGTAGAGACAGACAGTGGCCGCAATAGTTAGCTTTGTTGGAGCTAAAAAAGAACGGTCGGACCTAGAGTTCCGAAACTTTAGAAACCTGTTCTAGACCTCCGGGCCATGGTGCGTGGCGAGTTACGTGGCTCTAGACGGTTCTCGGACCGAGAAACAGCCTCGTACATTTGAAATAACTTCAATTCATTTTTGCATCACGAAAATGACGACATTTAGAAATGTCCCAGAGTCGCAAGACTAGGTGCATTGCGAACGTCTCGGCCCATATAGACAGACCCCAACGTTTCTGTCCGATAGCTCATTCAAGGACCCCGTAGCAAGTCATGGAAAATAGTGGATTTTCAGCACCAATTAGGGTTTTTCTCGGACACCAAATGACCTATCGAGCCGAAACTCGGGATTCGGGGTCGCCTCACATAGGACTTCACATAATGTCCGAACTGGACCCGCAGCTAGAACGTAACTATGTGTTTTACCTTTTTATTAGGTTTTCAACTGAAGGCGCTGTGAATTATGGGACTGCTCTGACATATGTGATAGTTGGCTACTAAATGAGTAGTAAAAAGTGGGTTTGGTGTCAATTGATATCCATTTGGTGTCATAATGACATCTAATTGACTGATGGACACTGACTTGCTAGTTGACTTTTGTACATTTGCAATATGTTTAAACGGAGAGGGACCATCACCAAAATGGCATTCTGAAATCAACACAAAAAATGGCATCACCATAGTCTCCAGACTGTTCTGAGTTCAACGAGCTATCCCGCTTGACCGTAGCTCGCTCGGTCTAGGCGCAGCAACCATTAGAATAGAAGGCCCAAAATGAAGCCTGCACCACAATGTCATTTGCTTTTGAGTGACAGTGAGAGAACCGTTAGGGTGAGAAGAAAAATTCCACCACTTGAATGTTCCTAAGGTCCTCCCGATCTCAACAAGCCTAACCTTGACCGTGTGGCATTAACCCTTCACAGTAAAACAGTGTTTTTTGATCTCACAGATTACAGTGTCATCTCTCCCCATAGGAATACATTGCCTGCACCCCTAATTTCAACCTGAGGCCTATGTGGGTTATGAATGCCGTATGAACCTGTCTTCGGTACCAGTCCATCAGGCCACTATGAGGTCTACCTGTGTTGATTCTAAGCTTCCTGGACCAACCGGAAGTGGTTAAAATGCCCCTAAAAGTGTTTACCCATACAATGCATGCAGTTTGATAGACATAGTGCATTCAACCCTGTGTAGATCAGTCAATTCTTAACGTAAGGACTTAAAACTCAGGATTCTGTAACAGCATACCCCAATGAGGATATGTGTTGATTTATAACTTCCTGTGCCAACCGGAAGTGCCATAATTGGTGTCTCAGGGGCTGTTTCGAAGGGTTAAAAAAGTCTGATCTTTCCAAAACTTCATATGTGTGATTAGGCAACCCCCATGAACTGTAAATCAGTCATTTTTCCCAAAAAAAATCAAAGGAAAAAAAAATTGCACTAAAACACAACTTGGATGGAGGGACGTATTGGGGTGCGTAGAGACAGACAGTGGCTCCAATAGTTAGCTTTGTTGGAGCTAAAAAAGAACCGTCGGACCTAGAGTTCCGAAACTTTAGAAACCTGTTCTAGACCTCCCGTAGATGGTGCGTGGTGAGTTACGTGGCTCTAGAAGGTTCTCGGACCGAGAAACAGCCTCGTACATTTGAAATAACTTCAATTCATTTTTGCATCACGAAAATGACGACATTTAGAAATGTCCCAGAGTCGCAAGACTAGGTGCATTGCGAACGTCTCGGCCCATATAGACAGACCCCAACGTTTCTGTCCGATATCTCATTCAAGGACCCCGTAGCAAGTCATGGAAAATAGTGGATTTTCAGCACCAATTAGGGTTTTTCTCGGACACCAAATGACCTATCGAGCCGAAACTTGGGATTCGGGGTCGCCTCAGCTAGGCCAACACATAACATAAGAAATGGACCCGCAGCTAGAACGTAACTACGTGTTTTATGGTTTTTTTATGGTTTGTACCGAAGGCGTTGTGAATTTTGGGCCAGCTCTGAAGTATGTAATAGTTGGCTACTAAACGAGTTGGAAAAAGTGGGTTTGGTGTCAGTTTGTATCAGTTTGGTGGTCAGAATGATATCTAATTGACTGATGGACTCTTGTCCACTTGACTCTTGTACATTTGCAATATGATTCTATAGTGAAAAAACATCACCAAAAGCGACATTCTGAAATCAACCCAAACGAGCGATTGAGATGACCCAGAATCACTGCAAAGCCATCCCGAGTTCATCGGGCCAGTCAATTTCACATTCCTGCAGGATTTTTATAGCATGACAAATTCGTGATGGTACCTGCCCATTAAAACATATTGCAAATGCACAGTGACTTTGAAAAAGTAAGAAACAAAAAAAAATACATCTAAAATTTTTTGAGCATGACAAATTCGTGATGGTACCTGCCCATTAAAACATATTCCAAATGCACAGTGACTTTGAAAAAGTAAGAAACAAAAAAAAATACATCTAAAATTTTTTGAGCATGACAAATTCGTGATGGTACCTGCCCATTAAAACATATTCCAAATGCACAGTGACTTTGAAAAAGTAAGGAAACATAAACAAATTCGATAAACAAATTCGTGATGGTACCTGCCCATTGAAACATATTGCAAATGCACAGTGACTTTGAAAAAGTAAGGAAACATAAACAAATTCGATAAACAAATTCGTGATGGTACCTGCCCATTAAAACATATTCCAAATGCACAGTGACTTTGAAAAAGTAAGAAACAAAAAAAAATACATCTAAAAAATTTTGAGCATGACAAATTCGTGATGGTACCTGCCCATTGAAACATATTGCAAATGCACAGTGACTTTGAAAAAGTAAGGAAACATAAACAAATTCGATAAACAAATTCGTGATGGTACCTGCCCATTGAAACATATTGCAAATGCACAGTGACTTTGAAAAAGTAAGGAAACATAAACAAATTCGATAAACAAATTCGTGATGGTACCTGCCCATTAAAACATATTCCAAATGCACAGTGACTTTGAAAAAGTAAGGAAACAAAAAAAAATACATCTAAAAAATTTTGAGCATGACAAATTCGTGATGGTACCTGCCCATTGAAACATATTGCAAATGCACAGTGACTTTGAAAAAGTAAGGAAACATAAACAAATTCGATAAACAAATTCGTGATGGTACCTGCCCATTAAAACATATTCCAAATGCACAGTGACTTTGAAAAAGTAAGAAACAAAAAAAATACATCTAAAAAATTTTGAGCATGACAAATTCGTGATGGTACCTGCCCATTGAAACATATTGCAAATGCACAGTGACTTTGAAAAAGTAAGGAAACATAAACAAATTCGATAAACAAATTCGTGATGGTACCTGCCCATTGAAACATATTGCAAATGCACAGTGACTTTGAAAAAGTAAGGAAACATAAACAAATTCGATAAACAAATTCGTGATGGTACCTGCCCATTAAAACATATTCCAAATGCACAGTGACTTTGAAAAAGTAAGGAAACAAAAAAAAATACATCTAAAAAATTTTGAGCATGACAAATTCGTGATGGTACCTGCCCATTGAAACATATTGCAAATGCACAGTGACTTTGAAAAAGTAAGGAAACATAAACAAATTCGATAAACAAATTCGTGATGGTACCTGCCCATTAAAACATATTCCAAATGCACAGTGACTTTGAAAAAGTAAGAAACAAAAAAAAATACATCTAAAATTTTTTGAGCATGACAAATTCGTGATGGTACCTGCCCATTGAAACATATTGCAAATGCACAGTGACTTTGAAAAAGTAAGGAAACATAAACAAATTCGATAAACAAATTCGTGATGGTACCTGCCCATTAAAACATATTCCAAATGCACAGTGACTTTGAAAAAGTAAGAAACAAAAAAAAATACATCTAAAAAATTTTGAGCATGACAAATTCGTGATGGTACCTGCCCATTGAAACATATTGCAAATGCACAGTGACTTTGAAAAAGTAAGGAAACATAAACAAATTCGATAAACAAATTCGTGATGGTACCTGCCCATTGAAACATATTGCAAATGCACAGTGACTTTGAAAAAGTAAGGAAACATAAACAAATTCGATAAACAAATTCGTGATGGTACCTGCCCATTAAAACATATTCCAAATGCACAGTGACTTTGAAAAAGTAAGGAAACAAAAAAAAATACATCTAAAAAATTTTGAGCATGACAAATTCGTGATGGTACCTGCCCATTGAAACATATTGCAAATGCACAGTGACTTTGAAAAAGTAAGGAAACATAAACAAATTCGATGAACAAATTCGTGATGGTACCTGCCCATTAAAACATATTCCAAATGCACAGTGACTTTGAAAAAGTAAGAAACAAAAAAAAATACATCTAAAAAATTTTGAGCATGACAAATTCGTGATGGTACCTGCCCATTGAAACATATTGCAAATGCACAGTGACTTTGAAAAAGTAAGGAAACATAAACAAATTCGATAAACAAATTCGTGATGGTACCTGCCCATTGAAACATATTGCAAATGCACAGTGACTTTGAAAAAGTAAGGAAACATAAACAAATTCGATAAACAAATTCGTGATGGTACCTGCCCATTAAAACATATTCCAAATGCACAGTGACTTTGAAAAAGTAAGGAAACAAAAAAAAATACATCTAAAAAATTTTGAGCATGACAAATTCGTGATGGTACCTGCCCATTGAAACATATTGCAAATGCACAGTGACTTTGAAAAAGTAAGGAAACATAAACAAATTCGATAAACAAATTCGTGATGGTACCTGCCCATTAAAACATATTCCAAATGCACAGTGACTTTGAAAAAGTAAGAAACAAAAAAAAATACATCTAAAATTTTTTGAGCATGACAAATTCGTGATGGTACCTGCCCATTGAAACATATTGCAAATGCACAGTGACTTTGAAAAAGTAAGGAAACATAAACAAATTCGATAAACAAATTCGTGATGGTACCTGCCCATTAAAACATATTCCAAATGCACAGTGACTTTGAAAAAGTAAGAAACAAAAAAAAATACATCTAAAAAATTTTGAGCATGACAAATTCGTGATGGTACCTGCCCATTGAAACATATTGCAAATGCACAGTGACTTTGAAAAAGTAAGGAAACATAAACAAATTCGATAAACAAATTCGTGATGGTACCTGCCCATTAAAACATATTCCAAATGCACAGTGACTTTGAAAAAGTAAGGAAACAAAAAAAAATACATCTAAAAAATTTTGAGCATGACAAATTCGTGATGGTACCTGCCCATTGAAACATATTGCAAATGCACAGTGACTTTGAAAAAGTAAGGAAACATAAACAAATTCGATAAACAAATTCGTGATGGTACCTGCCCATTAAAACATATTCCAAATGCACAGTGACTTTGAAAAAGTAAGAAACAAAAAAAAATACATCTAAAATTTTTTGAGCATGACAAATTCGTGATGGTACCTGCCCATTGAAACATATTGCAAATGCACAGTGACTTTGAAAAAGTAAGGAAACATAAACAAATTCGATAAACAAATTCGTGATGGTACCTGCCCATTGAAACATATTGCAAATGCACAGTGACTTTGAAAAAGTAAGGAAACATAAACAAATTCGATAAACAAATTCGTGATGGTACCTGCCCATTAAAACATATTCCAAATGCACAGTGACTTTGAAAAAGTAAGGAAACAAAAAAAAATACATCTAAAAAATTTTGAGCATGACAAATTCGTGATGGTACCTGCCCATTGAAACATATTGCAAATGCACAGTGACTTTGAAAAAGTAAGGAAACATAAACAAATTCGATAAACAAATTCGTGATGGTACCTGCCCATTAAAACATATTCCAAATGCACAGTGACTTTGAAAAAGTAAGGAAACAAAAAAAAATACATCTAAAAAATTTTGAGCATGACAAATTCGTGATGGTACCTGCCCATTGAAACATATTGCAAATGCACAGTGACTTTGAAAAAGTAAGGAAACATAAACAAATTCGATAAACAAATTCGTGATGGTACCTGCCCATTAAAACATATTCCAAATGCACAGTGACTTTGAAAAAGTAAGGAAACAAAAAAAAATACATCTAAAAAATTTTGAGCATGACAAATTCGTGATGGTACCTGCCCATTGAAACATATTGCAAATGCACAGTGACTTTGAAAAAGTAAGGAAACATAAACAAATTCGATAAACAAATTCGTGATGGTACCTGCCCATTAAAACATATTCCAAATGCACAGTGACTTTGAAAAAGTAAGAAACAAAAAAAATACATCTAAAATTTTTTGAGCATGACAAATTCGTGATGGTACCTGCCCATTGAAACATATTGCAAATGCACAGTGACTTTGAAAAAGTAAGGAAACATAAACAAATTCGATAAACAAATTCGTGATGGTACCTGCCCATTGAAACATATTGCAAATGCACAGTGACTTTGAAAAAGTAAGGAAACATAAACAAATTCGATAAACAAATTCGTGATGGTACCTGCCCATTAAAACATATTCCAAATGCACAGTGACTTTGAAAAAGTAAGGAAACAAAAAAAAATACATCTAAAAAATTTTGAGCATGACAAATTCGTGATGGTACCTGCCCATTGAAACATATTGCAAATGCACAGTGACTTTGAAAAAGTAAGGAAACATAAACAAATTCGATAAACAAATTCGTGATGGTACCTGCCCATTAAAACATATTCCAAATGCACAGTGACTTTGAAAAAGTAAGGAAACAAAAAAAAATACATCTAAAAAATTTTGAGCATGACAAATTCGTGATGGTACCTGCCCATTGAAACATATTGCAAATGCACAGTGACTTTGAAAAAGTAAGGAAACATAAACAAATTCGATAAACAAATTCGTGATGGTACCTGCCCATTAAAACATATTCCAAATGCACAGTGACTTTGAAAAAGTAAGAAACAAAAAAAAATACATCTAAAATTTTTTGAGCATGACAAATTCGTGATGGTACCTGCCCATTGAAACATATTGCAAATGCACAGTGACTTTGAAAAAGTAAGGAAACATAAACAAATTTGATAAACAAATTCGTGATGGTACCTGCCCATTAAAACATATTCCAAATGCACAGTGACTTTGAAAAAGTAAGAAACAAAAAAAAATACATCTAAAATTTTTTGAGCATGACAAATTCGTGATGGTACCTGCCCATTGAAACATATTGCAAATGCACAGTGACTTTGAAAAAGTAAGGAAACATAAACAAATTCGATAAACAAATTCGTGATGGTACCTGCCCATTAAAACATATTCCAAATGCACAGTGACTTTGAAAAAGTAAGAAACAAAAAAAAATACATCTAAAATTTTTTGAGCATGACAAATTCGTGATGGTACCTGCCCATTGAAACATATTGCAAATGCACAGTGACTTTGAAAAAATAAGGAAACATAA
>NW_023493657.1:2990155-2995928 GCF_013265735.2 Oncorhynchus mykiss
ACCCGTCATTCTATTGATATAGCCCGCTAGGGGAGTGCCCCACTACGGCCCTCTCTCTGTCAGGGCCGTCCTTGGGTGCTTTTTACACACTTTAAGAAATCACGATGGATGCAGATTGCTATTAATCCTCCGTGCAACTGGTGATTGAAAACGTGCATCTGGTAACCCAAAATTTCAAATATGGTTCAAAATGAATTTAAAGGCACCCCTCTCATTGTTGCCCGCTATGGGAGCACCCCACTAAGGCCCTGTCTCGGTCGGGCCCGTCCTGAGTGCTTTATAGACACTTTAAGAAATCGCGATGGATGCAGATTGCTATTAATCCTCCGTGCAACTGGTGATTGAAAATGTGCAACTGGTGATTGAAAACGTGCACCTGGTCACCCAAAACACGGTTCTCTATGCGGTTAGCGGTGTTCCATCTATTCATGTCCGCTTATGGCGCACCCTACTACGGACCTTTAGCAATGGGGGCCGGCCCGAATTATTTATGGAAGGTCTGATGATGATTTTTTTTTTTTTTCACCATCTCTTTCTCTCTCTGCCGGGGCCGGCCAAGAGTGCTTTATGGACGGTTTAAAACATGACTATGGATGCAAATGCTCATTTTCCTCCGTGCACCTGGTGATTGAAAACGTGCATCTGGTAACCCAAAAATTATAAAAGGGTTTTAAATACTTTTACCCGTCATTCTATTGATATAGCCCGCTAGGGGAGTGCCCACTACGGCCCTCTCTCTGTCAGGGCCGTCCTTGGGTGCTTTTTACACACTTTAAGAAATCACGATGGATGCAGATTGCTATTAATCCTCCGTGCAACTGGTGATTGAAAACGTGCATCTGGTAACCCAAAATTTCAAATATGGTTCAAAATGAATTTAAAGGCACCCCTCTCATTGTTGCCCGCTATGGGAGCACCCCACTAAGGCCCTGTCTCGGTCGGGCCCGTCCTGAGTGCTTTATAGACACTTTAAGAAATCGCGATGGATGCAGATTGCTATTAATCCTCCGTGCAACTGGTGATTGAAAATGTGCAACTGGTGATTGAAAACGTGCACCTGGTCACCCAAAACACGGTTCTCTATGCGGTTAGCGGTGTTCCATCTATTCATGTCCGCTTATGGCGCACCCTACTACGGACCTTTAGCAATGGGGGCCGGCCCGAATTATTTATGGAAGGTCTGATGATGATTTTTTTTTTTTTTCACCATCTCTTTCTCTCTCTGCCGGGGCCGGCCAAGAGTGCTTTATGGACGGTTTAAAACATGACTAGGGATGCAAATGCTCATTTTCCTCCGTGCACCTGGTGATTGAAAACGTGCATCTGGTAACCCAAAAATTATAAAAGGGTTTTAAATACTTTTACCCGTCATTCTATTGATATAGCCCGCTAGGGGAGTGCCCCACTACGGCCCTCTCTCTGTCAGGGCCGTCCTTGGGTGCTTTTTACACACTTTAAGAAATCACGATGGATGCAGATTGCTATTAATCCTCCGTGCAACTGGTGATTGAAAACGTGCATCTGGTAACCCAAAATTTCAAATATGGTTCAAAATGAATTTAAAGGCACCCCTCTCATTGTTGCCCGCTATGGGAGCACCCCACTAAGGCCCTGTCTCGGTCGGGCCCGTCCTGAGTGCTTTATAGACACTTTAAGAAATCGCGATGGATGCAGATTGCTATTAATCCTCCGTGCAACTGGTGATTGAAAATGTGCAACTGGTGATTGAAAACGTGCACCTGGTCACCCAAAACACGGTTCTCTATGCGGTTAGCGGTGTTCCATCTATTCATGTCCGCTTATGGCGCACCCTACTACGGACCTTTAGCAATGGGGGCCGGCCCGAATTATTTATGGAAGGTCTGATGATGATTTTTTTTTTTTTTTCACCATCTCTTTCTCTCTCTGCCGGGGCCGGCCAAGAGTGCTTTATGGACGGTTTAAAACATGACTATGGATGCAAATGCTCATTTTCCTCCGTGCACCTGGTGATTGAAAACGTGCATCTGGTAACCCAAAAATTATAAAAGGGTTTTAAATACTTTTACCCGTCATTCTATTGATATAGCCCGCTAGGGGAGTGCCCCACTACGGCCCTCTCTCTGTCAGGGCCGTCCTTGGGTGCTTTTTACACACTTTAAGAATCACGATGGATGCAGATTGCTATTAATCCTCCGTGCAACTGGTGATTGAAAACGTGCATCTGGTAACCCAAAATTTCAAATATGGTTCAAAATGAATTTAAAAGGCACCCCTCTCATTGTTGCCCGCTATGGGAGCACCCCACTAAGGCCCTGTCTCGGTCGGGCCCGTCCTGAGTGCTTTATAGACACTTTAAGAAATCGCGATGGATGCAGATTGCTATTAATCCTCCGTGCAACTGGTGATTGAAAATGTGCAACTGGTGATTGAAAACGTGCACCTGGTCACCCAAAACACGGTTCTCTATGCGGTTAGCGGTGTTCCATCTATTCATGTCCGCTTATGGCGCACCCTACTACGGACCTTTAGCAATGGGGGCCGGCCCGAATTATTTATGGAAGGTCTGATGATGATTTTTTTTTTTTTCACCATCTCTTTCTCTCTCTGCCGGGGCCGGCCAAGAGTGCTTTATGGACGGTTTAAAACATGACTATGGATGCAAATGCTCATTTTCCTCCGTGCACCTGGTGATTGAAAACGTGCATCTGGTAACCCAAAAATTATAAAAGGGTTTTAAATACTTTTACCCGTCATTCTATTGATATAGCCCGCTAGGGGAGTGCCCCACTACGGCCCTCTCTCTGTCAGGGCCGTCCTTGGGTGCTTTTTACACACTTTAAGAAATCACGATGGATGCAGATTGCTATTAATCCTCCGTGCAACTGGTGATTGAAAACGTGCATCTGGTAACCCAAAATTTCAAATATGGTTCAAAATGAATTTAAAGGCACCCCTCTCATTGTTGCCCGCTATGGGAGCACCCCACTAAGGCCCTGTCTCGGTCGGGCCCGTCCTGAGTGCTTTATAGACACTTTAAGAAATCGCGATGGATGCAGATTGCTATTAATCCTCCGTGCAACTGGTGATTGAAAATGTGCAACTGGTGATTGAAAACGTGCACCTGGTCACCCAAAACACGGTTCTCTATGCGGTTAGCGGTGTTCCATCTATTCATGTCCGCTTATGGCGCACCCTACTACGGACCTTTAGCAATGGGGGGCCGGCCCGAATTATTTATGGAAGGTCTGATGATGATTTTTTTTTTTTTTCACCATCTCTTTCTCTCTCTGCCGGGGCCGGCCAAGAGTGCTTTATGGACGGTTTAAAAACATGACTATGGATGCAAAATGCTCATTTTCCTCCGTGCACCTGGTGATTGAAAACGTGCATCTGGTAACCCAAAAATTATAAAAGGGTTTTAAATACTTTTACCCGTCATTCTATTGATATAGCCCGCTAGGGGAGTGCCCCACTACGGCCCTCTCTCTGTCAGGGCCGTCCTTGGGTGCTTTTTACACACTTTAAGAAATCACGATGGATGCAGATTGCTATTAATCCTCCGTGCAACTGGTGATTGAAAACGTGCATCTGGTAACCCAAAATTTCAAATATGGTTCAAAATGAATTTAAAGGCACCCCTCTCATTGTTGCCCGCTATGGGAGCACCCCACTAAGGCCCTGTCTCGGTCGGGCCCGTCCTGAGTGCTTTATAGACACTTTAAGAAATCGCGATGGATGCAGATTGCTATTAATCCTCCGTGCAACTGGTGATTGAAAATGTGCAACTGGTGATTGAAAACGTGCACCTGGTCACCCAAAACACGGTTCTCTATGCGGTTAGCGGTGTTCCATCTATTCATGTCCGCTTATGGCGCACCCTACTACGGACCTTTAGCAATGGGGGCCGGCCCGAATTATTTATGGAAGGTCTGATGATGATTTTTTTTTTTTTCACCATCTCTTTCTCTCTCTGCCGGGGCCGGCCAAGAGTGCTTTATGGACGGTTTAAAACATGACTATGGATGCAAATGCTCATTTTCCTCCGTGCACCTGGTGATTGAAAACGTGCATCTGGTAACCCAAAAATTATAAAAGGGTTTTAAATACTTTTACCCGTCATTCTATTGATATAGCCCGCTAGGGGAGTGCCCCACTACGGCCCTCTCTCTGTCAGGGCCGTCCTTGGGTGCTTTTTACACACTTTAAGAAATCACGATGGATGCAGATTGCTATTAATCCTCCGTGCAACTGGTGATTGAAAACGTGCATCTGGTAACCCAAAATTTCAAATATGGTTCAAAATGAATTTAAAGGCACCCCTCTCATTGTTGCCCGCTATGGGAGCACCCACTAAGGCCCTGTCTCGGTCGGGCCCGTCCTGAGTGCTTTATAGACACTTTAAGAAATCGCGATGGATGCAGATTGCTATTAATCCTCCGTGCAACTGGTGATTGAAAATGTGCAACTGGTGATTGAAAACGTGCACCTGGTCACCCAAACACGGTTCTCTATGCGGTTAGCGGTGTTCCATCTATTCATGTCCGCTTATGGCGCACCCTACTACGGACCTTTAGCAATGGGGGCCGGCCCGAATTATTTATGGAAGGTCTGATGATGATTTTTTTTTTTTTTTCACCATCTCTTTCTCTCTCTGCCGGGGCCGGCCAAGAGTGCTTTATGGACGGTTTAAAACATGACTATGGATGCAAATGCTCATTTTCCTCCGTGCACCTGGTGATTGAAAACGTGCATCTGGTAACCCAAAAATTATAAAAGGGTTTTAAATACTTTTACCCGTCATTCTATTGATATAGCCCGCTAGGGGAGTGCCCCACTACGGCCCTCTCTCTGTCAGGGCCGTCCTTGGGTGCTTTTTAACACACTTTAAGAAATCACGATGGATGCAGATTGCTATTAATCCTCCGTGCAACTGGTGATTGAAAACGTGCATCTGGTAACCCAAAATTTCAAATATGGTTCAAAATGAATTTAAAGGCACCCCTCTCATTGTTGCCCGCTATGGGAGCACCCCACTAAGGCCCTGTCTCGGTCGGGCCCGTCCTGAGTGCTTTATAGACACTTTAAGAAATCGCGATGGATGCAGATTGCTATTAATCCTCCGTGCAACTGGTGATTGAAAATGTGCAACTGGTGATTGAAAACGTGCACCTGGTCACCCAAAACACGGTTCTCTATGCGGTTAGCGGTGTTCCATCTATTCATGTCCGCTTATGGCGCACCCTACTACGGACCTTTAGCAATGGGGGCCGGCCCGAATTATTTATGGAAGGTCTGATGATGATTTTTTTTTTTTTCACCATCTCTTTCTCTCTCTGCCGGGGCCGCCAAGAGTGCTTTAATGGACGGTTTAAAACATGACTATGGATGCAAATGCTCATTTTCCTCCGTGCACCTGGTGATTGAAAACGTGCATCTGGTAACCCAAAAATTATAAAAGGGTTTTAAATACTTTTACCCGTCATTCTATTGATATAGCCCGCTAGGGGAGTGCCCCACTACGGCCCTCTCTCTGTCAGGGCCGTCCTTGGGTGCTTTTTACACACTTTAAGAAATCACGATGGATGCAGATTGCTATTAATCCTCCGTGCAACTGGTGATTGAAACGTGCATCTGGTAACCCAAAATTTCAAATTGGTTCAAAATGAATTTAAAGGCACCCCTCTCATTGTTGCCCGCTATGGGAGCACCCCACTAAGGCCCTGTCTCGGTCGGGCCCGTCCTGAGTGCTTTATAGACACTTTAAGAAATCGCGATGGATGCAGATTGTATT
>NW_023493657.1:3573507-3576007 GCF_013265735.2 Oncorhynchus mykiss
AGCAATGGGGGCCGGCCCGAATTATTTATGGAAGGTCTGATGATGATTTTTTTTTTTTTTCACCATCTCTTTCTCTCTCTGCCGGGGCCGGCCAAGAGTGCTTTATGGACGGTTTAAAACATGACTATGGATGCAAATGCTCATTTTCCTCCGTGCACCTGGTGATTGAAAACGTGCATCTGGTAACCCAAAAATTATAAAAGGGTTTTAAATACTTTTACCCGTCATTCTATTGATATAGCCCGCTAGGGGAGTGCCCCACTACGGCCCTCTCTCTGTCAGGGCCGTCCTTGGGTGCTTTTTACACACTTTAAGAAATCACGATGGATGCAGATTGCTATTAATCCTCCGTGCAACTGGTGATTGAAAACGTGCATCTGGTAACCCAAAAATTATAAAACGGTTTTAAATACTTTTACCGGTCATTCTATTGATATAGCCCGCTATGGGAGCACCCCACTAAGGCCCTGTCTCGGTCGGGGCCGTCCTTCAGTGCTTTATATACAGTTTCATATATTACGATGGATGCAGATTGTGATTGTTTTCCAAAAGACCCGTGTGCATCTGGTAACCCAAAAATTATAAAACTGTTTTAAATCATTTTACCGGTCATTCTATTGATATAGCCCGCTAGGGGAGTACCCTACTACGGCCCTCTCTCGGTCAGGCCCGTCCTTAGGTGCTTTATATACAGTTTAAGATATTACGATGGATGCAGATTGTGATTGTTTTCCAAAAGACCCGTGTGCATCTGGTAACCCAAAAATTAAAATATGGTTCAAAACCCGGGTAACACCACTCTATTTACGGACATGACAGTAGAGCTTACCCCCTGGAGCTATTGACCTCCAGGCTTGTAGGCCCTTACTCACCACCCGGGTATCACCCCTCTATTTCGGGGATGATACCAGCAGGGGACCCCCCCCCACCTCCACAACCTCGCATACCAGGTGAACCAGGGCACCCACACTTAAGCACCCCTCCTCGGACATTAAAGCAGATAACCGCGCTGTTATGAACCGCGTGCACCTGGTCACCCAAATGGAACTTGTGCACCTGGTCACCCAAAAGGACCGGCGTGCACCTGGTCACCCAAAGGCCGGCGTGCACCTGGTCACCCAAAAGGACCATGTGCACCTGGTCACCCAAAGGCCGGCGTGCACCTGGTCACCCAAAAGGACCGTGTGCACCTGGTCACCCAAAGGCCGGCGTGCACCTGGTCACCCAAAGGACCATGTGCACCTGGTCACCCAAAAGGACCATGTGCACCTGGTCACCCAAAGGCCGGCGTGCACCTGGTCACCCAAAAGGACCATGTGCACCTGGTCACCCAAAGGCCGGCGTGCACCTGGTCACCCAAAGGACCATGTGCACCTGGTCACCCAAAAGGACCATGTGCACCTGGTCACCCAAAGGCCGGCGTGCACCTGGTCACCCAAAGGACCATGTGCACCTGGTCACCCAAAGGCCGGCGTGCACCTGGTCACCCAAAGGACCATGTGCACCTGGTCACCCAAAGGCCGGCGTGCACCTGGTCACCCAAAGGACCATGTGCACCTGGTCACCCAAAAGGACCATGTGCACCTGGTCACCCAAAGGCCGGCGTGCACCTGGTCACCCAAAGGACCATGTGCACCTGGTCACCCAAAGGCCGGCGTGCACCTGGTCACCCAAAGGACCATGTGCACCTGGTCACCCAAAGGCCGGCGTGCACCTGGTCACCCAAAGGACCATGTGCACCTGGTCACCCAAAAGGACCATGTGCACCTGGTCACCCAAAGGCCGGCGTGCACCTGGTCACCCAAAGGACCATGTGCACCTGGTCACCCAAAAGAACCGTGTGCACCTGGTCACCCAAAGGCCGGCGTGCACCTGGTCACCCAAAGGACCATGTGCACCTGGTCACCCAAAAGGACCATGTGCACCTGGTCACCCAAAGGCCGGCGTGCACCTGGTCACCCAAAGGACCATGTGCACCTGGTCACCCAAAAGAACCGTGTGCACCTGGTCACCCAAAGGCCGGCGTGCACCTGGTCACCCAAAGGACCATGTGCACCTGGTCACCCAAAAGGACCATGTGCACCTGGTCACCCAAAGGCCGGCGTGCACCTGGTCACCCAAAGGACCATGTGCACCTGGTCACCCAAAAGAACCGTGTGCACCTGGTCACCCAAAGGCCGGCGTGCACCTGGTCACCCAAAGGACCATGTGCACCTGGTCACCCAAAAGAACCGTGTGCACCTGGTCACCCAAAGGCCGGCGTGCACCTGGTCACCCAAAGGACCATGTGCACCTGGTCACCCAAAAGCCGGCGTGCACCTGGTCACCCAAATGGAACTTGTGCACCTGGTCACCCAAAAGCCGGCGTGCACCTGGTCACCCAAATGGAACTTGTGCACCTGGTCACCCAAAAGCCGGCGTGCACCTGGTCACCCAAATGGAACTTGTGCACCTGGTCACCCAAAAGACCGGCGTGCACCTGGTCACCCAAAAGCCGGCG
>NW_023493657.1:3586007-3588507 GCF_013265735.2 Oncorhynchus mykiss
TGAATTATTTATGGAAGGTATGATTACTTTTTTTTTCTCCGTGCAACTGGTGATTGAAAACGTGCACCTGGTCACCCAAAACACGGTTCTCTATGCGGTTAGCGGTGTTCCCGAGATTCATGTCCGATAATGATGCACCCTACTACGGACCTTTTCAATGGGGGCCGGTCCGAATTATTTATGGAAGGTATGATTTTTTTTTTCTCTCTCCGTGCAACTGGTGATTGAAAACGTGCATCTGGTAACCCAAAACACGGTTCTCTATGCGGTTAGCGGTGTTCCCGAGATTCATGTCCGATAATGATGCACCCTACTACGGACCTTTTCAATGGGGGCCGGTCCGAATTATTTATGGAAGGTATGATTTTTTTTTTTTTTCAACACTTTTCCCCTCTTTTTCTCTCTCTGCCGGGGCCGGCCCTGGGTGCTTTATGGACGGTTTAAAACATGACTATGGATGCAAATGCTCATTTTCCTCCGTGCACCTGGTGATTGAAAACGTGCATCTGGTAACCCAAAAATTATAAAAGGGTTTTAAATACTTTTACCCGTCATTCTATTGATATAGCCCGCTAGGGGAGTGCCCCACTACGGCCCTCTCTCTGTCAGGGCCGTCCTTGGGTGCTTTTTACACACTTTAAGAAATCACGATGGATGCAGATTGCTATTAATCCTCCGTGCAACTGGTGATTGAAAACGTGCATCTGGTAACCCAAAATTTCAAATATGGTTCAAAATGAATTTAAAGGCACCCCTCTCATTGTTGCCCGCTATGGGAGCACCCCACTAAGGCCCTGTCTCGGTCGGGCCCGTCCTGAGTGCTTTATAGACACTTTAAGAAATCGCGATGGATGCAGATTGCTATTAATCCTCCGTGCAACTGGTGATTGAAAATGTGCAACTGGTGATTGAAAACGTGCACCTGGTCACCCAAAACACGGTTCTCTATGCGGTTAGCGGTGTTCCATCTATTCATGTCCGCTTATGGCGCACCCTACTACGGACCTTTAGCAATGGGGGCCGGCCCGAATTATTTATGGAAGGTCTGATGATGATTTTTTTTTTTTTTCACCATCTCTTTCTCTCTCTGCCGGGGCCGGCCAAGAGTGCTTTATGGACGGTTTAAAACATGACTATGGATGCAAATGCTCATTTTCCTCCGTGCACCTGGTGATTGAAAACGTGCATCTGGTAACCCAAAAATTATAAAAGGGTTTTAAATACTTTTACCCGTCATTCTATTGATATAGCCCGCTAGGGGAGTGCCCCACTACGGCCCTCTCTCTGTCAGGGCCGTCCTTGGGTGCTTTTTACACACTTTAAGAAATCACGATGGATGCAGATTGCTATTAATCCTCCGTGCAACTGGTGATTGAAAACGTGCATCTGGTAACCCAAAAATTATAAAACGGTTTTAAATACTTTTACCGGTCATTCTATTGATATAGCCCGCTATGGGAGCACCCCACTAAGGCCCTGTCTCGGTCGGGGCCGTCCTTCAGTGCTTTATATACAGTTTCATATATTACGATGGATGCAGATTGTGATTGTTTTCCAAAAGACCCGTGTGCATCTGGTAACCCAAAAATTATAAAACTGTTTTAAATCATTTTACCGGTCATTCTATTGATATAGCCCGCTAGGGGAGTACCCTACTACGGCCCTCTCTCGGTCAGGCCCGTCCTTAGGTGCTTTATATACAGTTTAAGATATTACGATGGATGCAGATTGTGATTGTTTTCCAAAAGACCCGTGTGCATCTGGTAACCCAAAAATTAAAATATGGTTCAAAACCCGGGTAACACCACTCTATTTACGGACATGACAGTAGAGCTTACCCCCTGGAGCTATTGACCTCCAGGCTTGTAGGCCCTTACTCACCACCCGGGTATCACCCCTCTATTTCGGGGATGATACCAGCAGGGGACCCCCCCCACCTCCACAACCTCGCATACCAGGTGAACCAGGGCACCCACACTTAAGCACCCCTCCTCGGACATTAAAGCAGATAACCGCGCTGTTATGAACCGCGTGCACCTGGTCACCCAAATGGAACTTGTGCACCTGGTCACCCAAAAGGACCGGCGTGCACCTGGTCACCCAAAGGCCGGCGTGCACCTGGTCACCCAAAAGGACCATGTGCACCTGGTCACCCAAAGGCCGGCGTGCACCTGGTCACCCAAAAGGACCGTGTGCACCTGGTCACCCAAAGGCCGGCGTGCACCTGGTCACCCAAAGGACCATGTGCACCTGGTCACCCAAAAGGACCATGTGCACCTGGTCACCCAAAGGCCGGCGTGCACCTGGTCACCCAAAAGGACCATGTGCACCTGGTCACCCAAAGGCCGGCGTGCACCTGGTCACCCAAAGGACCATGTGCACCTGGTCACCCAAAAGGACCATGTGCACCTGGTCACCCAAAGGCCGGCGTGCACCTGGTCACCCAAAGGACCATGTGCACCTGGTCACCCAAAGGCCGGCGTGCACCTGGTCACCCAAA
>NW_023493657.1:3593507-3603507 GCF_013265735.2 Oncorhynchus mykiss
GAAAAATTCCACCACATGAATGTTCCTAAGGTCCTCCCGATCTCAACAAGCCTAACCTTGACCGTGTGGCATTAACCCTTCACAGTAAAACAGGGTTTTTTGATCTCACAGATTACAGTGTCATCTCTCCCCATAGGAATACATTGCCTGCACCCCTAATTTCAACCTGAGGCCTATGTGGGTTATGAATGCCGTATGAACCTGTCTTCGGTACCAGTCCATCAGGCCACTATGAGGTCTACCTGTGTCGATTCTAAGCTTCCTGGACCAACCGGAAGTGGTTCAAATGCCCCTAAAAGTGTTTACCCATACACTGCCTGCAGTTTGATAGACATGGTGCATTCAACCCTGTGTAGATCAGTCAATTCTTAACGTAAGGACTTAAAACTCAGGATTGTGTAAGTGGCCATGTCAATCAAGACATGTGGTGATTTATAGCTTCCTGTGCCAACCGGAAGTGCCATAATTGGTGTCTCAGGGGCTGTTTCGAAGGGTTAAAAAAATCAGATCTGTCCAAAACTTCATATATGTGATTAGGCAACCCCCATGAACTGTAAATCAGTCATTTTTCCCAAAAAAAATCAAAGGAAAAAAAAATTGCACTAAAACACAACTTGGATGGAGGGACGTATTGGGGTGCGTAGAGACAGACAGTGGCCGCAATAGTTAGCTTTGTTCGAGCTAAAAAAGAACGGTCGGACCTAGAGTTCCGAAACTTTAGAAACCTGTTCTAGACCTCCGGGCCATGGTGCGTGGCGAGTTACGTGGCTCTAGATGGTTCTCGGACCGAGAAACAGCCTCGTACATTCGCAATAACTTCAATTCATTTTTGCATCACGAAAATGACGACGTTTAGAAAAGTCTCAGAGACGCAAGGCTAGGTGCGTTGAAACCGGCTCGGCCCATAGAGACGGACCCCAAAGTTTCTGTCCGATAGCTCGTTCAAGGACCCTGTAGCAAGGCATGGAAATAAGTGGATTTTCAGCACCAATTAGGGTTTTTCTCGGACACCAAATGACCTATCGAGCCGAAACTCGGGATTCGGGGTCGCCTCACATAGGACTTCACATAATGTCCGAACTGGACCCGCAGCTAGAACGTAACTATGTGTTTTACCTTTTTATTATGTTTTCAACTGAAGGCGCTGTGAATTATGGGACTGCTCTGACATATATGATAGTTGGCATCTAAATGAGTAGGAAACAGTGGGTTTGGTGTCATAATGACATCTAATTGACTGATGGACACTGACTTGCTAGTTGACTTTTGTACATTTGCAATATGTTTAAACAGAGAGGGACCATCACCAAAATGGCATTCTGAAATCAACACAAAAAATGGCATCACCATAGTCTCCAGACTGTGCTGAGTTCAACGAGCTATCCCGCTTGACCGTAGCTCGCTCGGTCTAGGCGCAGCAACCATTAGAATATTAGGCCCAAAATGAAGCCTGCCCCACAATGTCATTTGCTTTTGAGTGACAGTGAGAGAACCGTTAGGGTGAGAAGAAAAATTCCACCATAGGAATGTTCCTAAGGTCCTCCCGATCTGAACAAGCCTAACCTTGACCGTGTGGCATTAACCCTTCACAGTAAAACAGTGTTTTTTGATCTCACAGATTACAGTGTCATCTCTCCCCATAGGAATACATAGCCTGCACCACAAAATTCAACCTGAGGCCTATGTGGGTTATGAATGCCGTATGAACCTGTCTTCGGTACCAGTCCATCAGGCCACTATGAGGTCTACCTGTGTTGATTCTAAGCTTCCTGGACCAACCGGAAGTGGTTCAAATCACCCTAAAAGTGTTTACCCATACATTGCATGCAGTTTGATAGACATAGTGCATTCAACCCTGTGTAGATCAGTCAATTCTTAACGTAAAGACTTAAAACTCGGGATTCTGTAAGTGGCCATGTCAATCAAGACATGTGGTGATTTATAGCTTCCTGTGCCAACCGGAAGTGCCATAATTGGTGTCTCAGGGGCTGTTTCGAAGGGTTAAAAAAGTCAGATCTGTCCAAAACTTCATATATGTGATTAGGCAACCCCCATGAACTGTAAATCAGTCATTTTTCCCAAAAAAAATCAAAGGAAAAAAAAATTGCACTAAAACACAACTTGGATGGAGGGACGTATTGGGGTGCGTAGAGACAGACAGTGGCCGCAATAGTTAGCTTTGTTGGAGCTAAAAAAGAACGGTCGGACCTAGAGTTCCGAAACTTTAGAAACCTGTTCTAGACCTCCGGGCCATGGTGCGTGGCGAGTTACGTGGCTCTAGACGGTTCTCGGACCGAGAAACAGCCTCGTACATTTGGAATAACTTCAATTCATTTTTGCATCACGAAAATGACGACGTTTAGAAAAGTCTCAGAGACGCAAGGCTAGGTGCGTTGAAACCGGCTCGGCCCATAGAGACGGACCCCAAAGTTTCTGTCCGATAGCTCATTCAAGGACCCCGTAGCAAGTCATGGAAAATAGTGGATTTTCAGCACCAATTAGGGTTTTTCTCGGACACCAAATGACCTATCGAGCCGAAACTCGGGATTCGGGGTCGCCTCACATAGGACTTCACATAATGTCTGAACTGGACCCGCAGCTAGAACGTAACTATGTGTTTTACCTTTTTATTATGTTTTCAACTAGAGGCGCTGTGAATTATGGGCCTGCTCTGACATATGTGATAGTTGGCTACTAAATGAGTAGGAAAAAGTGGGTTTGGTGTCAATTGATATCCATTTGGTGTCATAATGACATCTAATTGACTGATGGACACTGACTTGCTAGTTGACTTTTGTACATTTGCAATATGTTTAAACGGAGAGGGACCATCACCAAAATGGCATTCTGAAATCAACACAAAAAATGGCATCACCATAGTCTCCAGACTGTTCTGAGTTCAACGAGCTATCCCGCTTGACCGTAGCTCGCTCGGTCTAGGCGCAGAGACCATTACAATAGTAGGCCCAATATGAAGCCTGCACCACAATGTCATTTGCTTTTGGGTGACAGTGAGAGAACCGTTAGAGTGAGAAGAAAAATTCCACCACATGAATGTTCCTAAGGTCCTCCCGATCTGAACAAGCCTAACCTTGACCGTGTGGCATTAACCCTTCACAGTAAAACAGTGTTTTTTGATCTCACAGATTACAGTGTCATCTCTCCCCATAGGAATACATTGCCTGCACCCCTAATTTCAACCTGAGGCCTATGTGGGTTATGAATGCCGTATGAAGCTGTCTTCGGTACCAGTCCATCAGGCCACTATGAGGTCTACCTGTGTTGATTCTAAGCTTCCTGGACCAACCGGAAGTGGTTAAAATGCCCCTAAAAGTGTTTACCCATACACTGCATGCAGTTTGATAGACATAGTGCATTCAACCCTGTGTAGATCAGTCAATTCTTAACGTAAGGACTTAAAACTCAGGATTCTGTAACAGCATACCCCAATGAGGATATGTGTTGATTTATAACTTCCTGTGCCAACCGGAAGTGCCATAATTGGTGTCTCAGGGGCTGTTTCGAAGGGTTAAAAAAGTCTGATCTTTCCAAAACTTCATATGTGTGATTAGGCAACCCCCATGAACTGTAAATCAGTCATTTTTCCCAAAAAAAATCAAAGGAAAAAAAAATTGCACTAAAACACAACTTGGATGGAGGGACGTATTGGGGTGCGTAGAGACAGACAGTGGCTCCAATAGTTAGCTTTGTTGGAGCTAAAAAAGAACCGTCGGACCTAGAGTTCCGAAACTTTAGAAACCTGTTCTAGACCCCCCCTAGATGGTGCGTGGTGAGTTACGTGGCTCTAGAAGGTTCTCGGACCGAGAAACAGCCTCGTACATTTGAAATAACTTCAATTCATTTTTGCATCACGAAAATGACGACATTTAGAAATGTCCCAGAGTCGCAAGACTAGGTGCATTGCGAACGTCTCGGCCCATATAGACAGACCCCAACGTTTCTGTCCGATATCTCATTCAAGGACCCCGTAGCAAGTCATGGAAAATAGTGGATTTTCAGCACCAATTAGGGTTTTTCTCGGACACCAAATGACCTATCGAGCCGAAACTTGGGATTCGGGGTCGCCTCAGCTAGGCCAACACATAACATAAGAAATGGACCCGCAGCTAGAACGTAACTACGTGTTTTATGGTTTTTTTATGGTTTGTACCGAAGGCGTTGTGAATTTTGGGCCAGCTCTGAAGTATGTAATAGTTGGCTACTAAACGAGTTGGAAAAAGTGGGTTTGGTGTCAGTTTGTATCAGTTTGGTGGTCAGAATGATATCTAATTGACTGATGGACTCTTGTCCACTTGACTCTTGTACATTTGCAATATGATTCTATAGTGAAAAAACATCACCAAAAGCGACATTCTGAAATCAACCCAAACGAGCGATTGAGATGACCCAGAATCACTGCAAAGCCATCCCGAGTTCATCGGGCCAGTCAATTTCACATTCCTGCAGGATTTTTATAGCATGACAAATTCGTGATGGTACCTGCCCATTAAAACATATTGCAAATGCACAGTGACTTTGAAAAAGTAAGAAACAAAAAAAAATACATCTAAAATGTTTTGAGCATGACAAATTCGTGATGGTACCTGCCCATTAAAACATATTCCAAATGCACAGTGACTTTGAAAAAGTAAGAAACAAAAAAAAATACATCTAAAATTTTTTGAGCATGACAAATTCGTGATGGTACCTGCCCATTGAAACATATTGCAAATGCACAGTGACTTTGAAAAAGTAAGGAAACATAAACAAATTCGATAAACAAATTCGTGATGGTACCTGCCCATTGAAACATATTGCAAATGCACAGTGACTTTGAAAAAGTAAGGAAACATAAACAAATTCGATAAACAAATTCGTGATGGTACCTGCCCATTGAAACATATTGCAAATGCACAGTGACTTTGAAAAAGTAAGGAAACATAAACAAATTCGATAAACAAATTCGTGATGGTACCTGCCCATTGAAACATATTGCAAATGCACAGTGACTTTGAAAAAGTAAGGAAACATAAACAAATTCGATAAACAAATTCGTGATGGTACCTGCCCATTAAAACATATTCCAAATGCACAGTGACTTTGAAAAAGTAAGAAACAAAAAAAAAATACATCTAAAAAATTTTGAGCATGACAAATTCGTGATGGTACCTGCCCATTGAAACATATTGCAAATGCACAGTGACTTTGAAAAAGTAAGGAAACATAAACAAATTCGATAAACAAATTCGTGATGGTACCTGCCCATTAAAACATATTCCAAATGCACAGTGACTTTGAAAAAGTAAGAAACAAAAAAAAATACATCTAAAAAATTTTGAGCATGACAAATTCGTGATGGTACCTGCCCATTGAAACATATTGCAAATGCACAGTGACTTTGAAAAAGTAAGGAAACATAAACAAATTCGATAAACAAATTCGTGATGGTACCTGCCCATTAAAACATATTCCAAATGCACAGTGACTTTGAAAAAGTAAGAAACAAAAAAAAATACATCTAAAAAATTTTGAGCATGACAAATTCGTGATGGTACCTGCCCATTGAAACATATTGCAAATGCACAGTGACTTTGAAAAAGTAAGGAAACATAAACAAATTCGATAAACAAATTCGTGATGGTACCTGCCCATTAAAACATATTCCAAATGCACAGTGACTTTGAAAAAGTAAGAAAACAAAAAAAAATACATCTAAAAAATTTTGAGCATGACAAATTCGTGATGGTACCTGCCCATTGAAACATATTGCAAATGCACAGTGACTTTGAAAAAGTAAGGAAACATAAACAAATTCGATAAACAAATTCGTGATGGTACCTGCCCATTGAAACATATTGCAAATGCACAGTGACTTTGAAAAAGTAAGGAAACATAAACAAATTCGATGAACAAATTCGTGATGGTACCTGCCCATTAAAACATATTCCAAATGCACAGTGACTTTGAAAAAGTAAGAAACAAAAAAAAATACATCTAAAAAATTTTGAGCATGACAAATTCGTGATGGTACCTGCCCATTGAAACATATTGCAAATGCACAGTGACTTTGAAAAAGTAAGGAAACATAAACAAATTCGATAAACAAATTCGTGATGGTACCTGCCCATTGAAACATATTGCAAATGCACAGTGACTTTGAAAAAGTAAGGAAACATAAACAAATTCGATAAACAAATTCGTGATGGTACCTGCCCATTGAAACATATTGCAAATGCACAGTGACTTTGAAAAAGTAAGGAAACATAAACAAATTCGATAAACAAATTCGTGATGGTACCTGCCCATTAAAACATATTCCAAATGCACAGTGACTTTGAAAAAGTAAGAAACAAAAAAAAATACATCTAAAAAATTTTGAGCATGACAAATTCGTGATGGTACCTGCCCATTGAAACATATTGCAAATGCACAGTGACTTTGAAAAAGTAAGGAAACATAAACAAATTCGATAAACAAATTCGTGATGGTACCTGCCCATTAAAACATATTCCAAATGCACAGTGACTTTGAAAAAGTAAGAAAACAAAAAAAAATACATCTAAAAAATTTTGAGCATGACAAATTCGTGATGGTACCTGCCCATTGAAACATATTGCAAATGCACAGTGACTTTGAAAAAGTAAGGAAACATAAACAAATTCGATAAACAAATTCGTGATGGTACCTGCCCATTGAAACATATTGCAAATGCACAGTGACTTTGAAAAAGTAAGGAAACATAAACAAATTCGATAAACAAATTCGTGATGGTACCTGCCCATTAAAACATATTCCAAATGCACAGTGACTTTGAAAAAGTAAGAAACAAAAAAAAAATACATCTAAAAAATTTTTAGCATGACAAATTCGTGATGGTACCTGCCCATTGAAACATATTGCAAATGCACAGTGACTTTGAAAAAGTAAGGAAACATAAACAAATTCGATAAACAAATTCGTGATGGTACCTGCCCATTAAAACATATTCCAAATGCACAGTGACTTTGAAAAAGTAAGAAACAAAAAAAAAATACATCTAAAAAATTTTGAGCATGACAAATTCGTGATGGTACCTGCCCATTGAAACATATTGCAAATGCACAGTGACTTTGAAAAAGTAAGGAAACATAAACAAATTCGATAAACAAATTCGTGATGGTACCTGCCCATTAAAACATATTCCAAATGCACAGTGACTTTGAAAAAGTAAGAAACAAAAAAAAATACATCTAAAAAATTTTGAGCATGACAAATTCATGATGGTACCTGCCCATTGAAACATATTGCAAATGCACAGTGACTTTGAAAAAGTAAGGAAACATAAACAAATTCGATAAACAAATTCGTGATGGTACCTGCCCATTAAAACATATTCCAAATGCACAGTGACTTTGAAAAAGTAAGAAAACAAAAAAAAATACATCTAAAAAATTTTGAGCATGACAAATTCGTGATGGTACCTGCCCATTGAAACATATTGCAAATGCACAGTGACTTTGAAAAAGTAAGGAAACATAAACAAATTCGATAAACAAATTCGTGATGGTACCTGCCCATTAAAACATATTCCAAATGCACAGTGACTTTGAAAAAGTAAGAAAACAAAAAAAAATACATCTAAAAAATTTTGAGCATGACAAATTCGTGATGGTACCTGCCCATTGAAACATATTGCAAATGCACAGTGACTTTGAAAAAGTAAGGAAACATAAACAAATTCGATAAACAAATTCGTGATGGTACCTGCCCATTAAAACATATTCCAAATGCACAGTGACTTTGAAAAAGTAAGAAACAAAAAAAAATACATCTAAAAAATTTTGAGCATGACAAATTCGTGATGGTACCTGCCCATTGAAACATATTGCAAATGCACAGTGACTTTGAAAAAGTAAGGAAACATAAACAAATTCGATAAACAAATTCGTGATGGTACCTGCCCATTAAAACATATTCCAAATGCACAGTGACTTTGAAAAAGTAAGAAACAAAAAAAAATACATCTAAAAAATTTTGAGCATGACAAATTCGTGATGGTACCTGCCCATTGAAACATATTGCAAATGCACAGTGACTTTGAAAAAGTAAGGAAACATAAACAAATTCGATAAACAAATTCGTGATGGTACCTGCCCATTAAAACATATTCCAAATGCACAGTGACTTTGAAAAAGTAAGAAAACAAAAAAAAATACATCTAAAAAATTTTGAGCATGACAAATTCGTGATGGTACCTGCCCATTGAAACATATTGCAAATGCACAGTGACTTTGAAAAAGTAAGGAAACATAAACAAATTCGATAAACAAATTCGTGATGGTACCTGCCCATTAAAACATATTCCAAATGCACAGTGACTTTGAAAAAGTAAGAAACAAAAAAAAAATACATCTAAAAAATTTTGAGCATGACAAATTCGTGATGGTACCTGCCCATTGAAACATATTGCAAATGCACAGTGACTTTGAAAAAGTAAGGAAACATAAACAAATTCGATAAACAAATTCGTGATGGTACCTGCCCATTAAAACATATTCCAAATGCACAGTGACTTTGAAAAAGTAAGAAAACAAAAAAAAATACATCTAAAAAATTTTGAGCATGACAAATTCGTGATGGTACCTGCCCATTGAAACATATTGCAAATGCACAGTGACTTTGAAAAAGTAAGGAAACATAAACAAATTCGATAAACAAATTCGTGATGGTACCTGCCCATTAAAACATATTCCAAATGCACAGTGACTTTGAAAAAGTAAGAAACAAAAAAAAAATACATCTAAAAAATTTTGAGCATGACAAATTCGTGATGGTACCTGCCCATTGAAACATATTGCAAATGCACAGTGACTTTGAAAAAGTAAGGAAACATAAACAAATTCGATAAACAAATTTGTGATGGTACCTGCCCATTAAAACATATTCCAAATGCACAGTGACTTTGAAAAAGTAAGAAACAAAAAAAAATACATCTAAAAAATTTTGAGCATGACAAATTCGTGATGGTACCTGCCCATTGAAACATATTGCAAATGCACAGTGACTTTGAAAAAGTAAGGAAACATAAACAAATTCGATAAACAAATTCGTGATGGTACCTGCCCATTAAAACATATTCCAAATGCACAGTGACTTTGAAAAAGTAAGAAACAAAAAAAAATACATCTAAAAAATTTTGAGCATGACAAATTCGTGATGGTACCTGCCCATTGAAACATATTGCAAATGCACAGTGACTTTGAAAAAGTAAGGAAACATAAACAAATTCGATAAACAAATTCGTGATGGTACCTGCCCATTAAAACATATTCCAAATGCACAGTGACTTTGAAAAAGTAAGAAACAAAAAAAAATACATCTAAAAAATTTTGAGCATGACAAATTCGTGATGGTACCTGCCCATTGAAACATATTGCAAATGCACAGTGACTTTGAAAAAGTAAGGAAACTTAAACAAATTCGATAAACAAATTCGTGATGGTACCTGCCCATTAAAACATATTCCAAATGCACAGTGACTTTGAAAAAGTAAGAAACAAAAAAAAATACATCTAAAAAATTTTGAGCATGACAAATTCGTGATGGTACCTGCCCATTGAAACATATTGCAAATGCACAGTGACTTTGAAAAAGTAAGGAAACATAAACAAATTCGATAAACAAATTAGTGATGGTACCTGCCCATTAAAACATATTCCAAATGCACAGTGACTTTGAAAAAGTAAGGAAACAAAAAAAATACATCTAAAAAATTTTGAGCATGACAAATTCGTGATGGTACCTGCCCATTGAAACATATTGCAAATGCACAGTGACTTTGAAAAAGTAAGGAAACATAAACAAATTCGATAAACAAATTCGTGATGGTACCTGCCCATTAAAACATATTCCAAATGCACAGTGACTTTGAAAAAGTAAGGAAACAAAAAAAAATACATCTAAAAAATTTTGAGCATGACAAATTCGTGATGGTACCTGCCCATTGAAACATATTGCAAAT